>NW_006408664.1:589416-634926 GCF_000296735.1 Chrysochloris asiatica | reverse complement strand
CTTTCTGCTCCTGTGAAGATTACAGCCTTGGAAACCCTCCACAGGGTTGCTATGAGTCAGAACTGACTTCACAGCACACTATGGCCACCATGTATCAATTTAGATATAGTATTTAACTATCTATATAAACTTGCTGACATGTTTATTGTTTCTCTTTTGAATATCTTTTTTTTCCTTACATTTTTCTTGTTTTGTTGTTGCAGTTTCTAACATGTGTACCTCTGTGGCAGTGATGACTTTCTTTAAGCCATACAGCCATTCACAGCCTCCTTTTCTGAGTGGTTCCTCCCTCGCTAGCATAAACTCACCGCTCACTAAGCTTCCTATTTAATCTTTTCAGTTGCTGTTGCCAATTTGATTTCTATTTTGGGTCTTGAAGGAAAGCTGTGATGATTAGTGTTCTGTGGAAATGTGACTGATTTTTGGTAGTCATTTTGAGGTTTAAAAAATATATTATCATGGTATTACTTGGTATGCCTAAGTGAGACATTGTTTCATTTTTGTAAGTTTGGGTGCATAAACCTGAAATTAACAAATAATTAGGTTGTGATTGGTTGTGGTGGTGGTGGTTATGTGCCATGGAGTCAGTTCTGACTCATAGCGACCCTGTATAGGGTTTCCAAGGCTATAAATCTTTACAGGAGCAGAAAGCCTCATCTTTTTTCCCACGGAAACGCTGGTAATTTTGAACTGCTGACTATGAAGTTAGCAGTCTGACGTGTAACCACTACACTACCAGAGCTCCTTTAGGTTGTGGTTAGGATTAAATACCACCTCTATCAGTGGTTTCAACCCAGGCTGCATATTTGAATCACCAGGAGAATTAAAAAAAAAAAATCCTGGATTTGTCAATTCACTTTAAATGAACCAGAACTTCTGGGGGTGCGGTCCACGCAATGGTGCTCTTCTTAAACAGCTCCCTGCTGATTGAGAACCACTGACGTAATAAAACGGCTCTGTTCTGTTGTTTCACAGCCTGCCCAGGCTACCCACTACCTCCCAAGACCAGTGCTGCTCAACCTTGACAGCATGTTAGGAGAACCCAGGAAGCTTTGAAGACTACCCATGCCCAGGCTATGCTACAGACTAATTAGATCAAAATTGTTGATAAAGCTTTCCTAGCTCATTCTAATGTGTAGCCAAGTTTGGAGGCCGCTGTTACAGCACTTTCTCCCAACACATAAAACTAAGTGGCCCACAGATGAAATCACCATTGGTTCTGGCCGCTCATCAAAGAATCCATGCAGTGAGGATGGCTGGATTTCTATGCTGCCTCGGAAAAAACCCCCACCAGCATGCTTAACCCGCTTACCTGACAGGAGAGAATGGACTGATTTATTTCTCCCATGTTAGGTTGGTCCATCTGTTTGAGAAATAACAGCATTTGTATTTGGAACTGACCCACCAAGCCACAGTTGTCCTTACTCTCCTTTCATAGGTGACTGAAAACTTATTTTTATAGAAAGAAACCAGAAAGCTTTATTTGGAAAGAAATAGAAAACAGTTGCTCTACAGTGAACACCCTGACTTTCAGTGTCTCCATCCCAACAAACAATGCCCTATCCCTGCAACTTTCTTCCCAGTGGCTCCTTCACATCCAGCGTGGTCAGCTGCAGGGCTGGGGCATCACCTGGCACTTTAAAAAGTAGCATCCCGCAGATTTTCCTGCTCAGCCACACAGTGATTCTCTGCCCTCTCGCCTGTTTGTGCTGCAGGAACACATGGTCTAGAGCCCAAGTACAGCCAGTCAGCTTGTCCTGGGTTACTTGCCCACCCTGGTGCCTCAGTGTTAGTTAACAACCTCAGCCCAACTGGACTTTGCTTCTTGCACTTAGTCTTGGTACCACCAGTCAGAAAGGAATGTGACATTAGTGTATATAGATCATTTAGTTGCAAGATCTCACTCTCTCTCTTTTTTTTTTAAGAACCACATTTTTAAAAAAGAAGCAACATAACATTTTAACAGTGTGTCCATTGTCAGTTTCAGGCAAACCTTCCTATGACTTTGAAGACCCACCGCTAACTTGGCTATGGGTGGAAAAGCCAGAGGGCTGTGGGGCACAATGAAGGAAGGGGTTGAACAGGCTTTCTTCTGATTCCTTTCAGGCTGGAGACACAGCACTTCATGTTGCTGCTGCCCTAAATCACAAGAAAGTGGTTAAAATCTTATTGGAAGCTGGAGCAGATGGGGGCATTGTTAATAATGTAAGTTGAGTTGCAACAATGATTTCAAAAGCAGTTCCCAACCCTTTCCAGACTAGGGTGTGTTATTATGGCTTAAATATCTGCAGGCTCCAAGGGCAGATAGTCAGCCCAGCTGAGTCTTGGAAGACAAGGAACAGTGCTGAAGCCACAGCTTCTGGGACCCTCGGGGGGACTAGAGCCCCTTGAGTTGACAAGCTCTGCAGGCCCATATCTAGACTTGGAGCTGCAGCGAGCACAACTTGGCATGACAATGGCACTCCTTAGATCTGTCTCTCTTAAGTCAGGGGAATGACTGGTCCGCCAAGGCAACCGCAGTTCCAGTCATCACATTCGGGGTGTTCATTAAATGTTTGACCAAATATAACAGACTAATTTTTAAGTTGATAATTTTGTATGGCCCATGAATGATGTAATAAATTTTGGCAGAAAAAAGGCTCCCTAGCCCTGATCTAAATAAACCGACAGGTGGGTACTGCCAAGAGTAAGTGTCACGTGCTCCTCAGAAAAACGGCTATCAGAGTCATCCTTCTCCGATGGGATCGTTCTCCATCACCCACCCCTTTCTCTTTCTCCTAAGGAAAAGCCAGTTCAGGACCTCTTTGGGCCTTGCGGCTGCCCTTTACTCTCCACAGCCTCATAGGGGATAGATAGAACAGCGTGTGGAGTGCCTGGAGTCAGAGGAAGCCCAAGCTGCTGAAATGCTCCTTCTTCCTTGGTTCCCCGATCTTGCTCCCCCTTCCTCCTCTTACTATCCAGCTGTAGAACCAGTTAGCAGGAACTTCATGTCATTTGGGGAGGTATACTTATTTTTTAATCCCTTTGCTATCAACGCGTAGTTTTTGGTTTAATTTCCATTGTTGTTAAGTGCCATCTAGTGGGTTCCAACTCATAGCGACCCTATGTAGAATTTCCAAGGATAGGCTGGTGGGTTTGAACCACTGACCTCACAGTTAGCAATCCAGTTCTTATCATACAGCACCACACCAGAACTCCTTAATTTCCCTAGAACCTACAATTTGGCAATGGTGCCCTAATTGCTTTTCACAATCCAGTTCCTGAGATGCTACAACCATCTGCCTTTTCAGTAGTCCTTCCCTCTGTTTTTCAGGGTAAATTAATTGTTCAACTGATCTCGTGATCTTTGTACTGTTCCTTCACTGTTTTGGTCCTATCTAATGTTTACTTTCTGCATGTCTTTCCCAGGAAGCATCCCTTGCCCACCATAGTCCTCTGCCTTTCCGAGTACTTACTGCTCCCTGGGCCAGCACTTAGTCTGCATTGTCAATGAACACTTACTCAGGTGTCCCTCAGCTTGTCATTCAGTGGTATCTTCATCAGATCCCTGGTTGTATTTCGCTGAACACATGTAGAGGCTGGCCCTGGGCTACGAGTGTGCAGAGTTGGTCTCCTCTAACTCACTTATTTTCTGTATGCCTTTCTTTTTAGGCAGGCCAAACTCCACTGGAGACAGCCCGCTGTCACAATAATCCAGAAGTTGCTCTTCTCCTCACTAAAGCTCCCCAGGTAGGATTTATTGCATTTTCCACCTTATTGAATATGTTGGGCTACAAAGTCAATGGGACTCCTCCTATGTTTGAAATCTACTAAATCTAATTCAAACAAGCTTAAATAGGGCATTGATCGACTCACTAATTAAACAGTAGAAAATGTAGGCATCCATTTGGTCTTCTAGGATGACTAGAACCGAAGACTTCTACTCTAGCAGGTTGTTCTTCACATATGGGCACCATTTCTCCCTGTGGCTCGATCATTATTACCAGTAGCTTCTTGGATCACACCTTCTTAGCTACTCAGTCAAGGAGGACGTTCCAGTTTAATACATCTCGGGAGAGGACCAGGATTGACCAACTTGGGGGAAAATGTCCACTGCTGAGCAAGAGGGACTAGGGCTTTAAGAATATGACAGCATCCATTTGATCAAGTGGTTAGAAAGTGGGATTCCCCAGATAAAGGTGTGAGAAGAGTGGACCATTCTAGACAGATAAAGCAGTCAAGTACAGTATAGTTTTCTTTCCTTTTTATTGACTATTGGAACTATCATTCAGTTTTTAAAATAGTAATATCTTGTCATTTTAATTAAGGTTGACATTATGTAAATAATAATAAAGAAATTCAAGAATGATAATTTACAAGTTATTTATAACTATATCACCATGAAACAAATGTTTTGGCTTTTTCTTATTAGCTTCCATAGACACATGATTTTTACATAATTGTGCCAACTGTATATATATTGTTGTTGTTAAGTGCCACTGAGTTGGTTCTGACTCATAATGAACCTGTATAGAGTTTCCAAGGAGTAGCTGGTAATTTGAACTGCTGAGTTTGTGGTTAGCAGCCCAGTGCTTATCCTATAGCACCACACCAGGACTCCATATGTTGTGTTAAGTGCCATCGAGTCGGTTCCGACCCATAGCGACCCTATACAGGGTTTCCGAGGAGCAGCTGGTGAGCTTGAACCACCAACCTTGTAGTTCAAACGGCTTTTCAGTCTGGCACATTAACCCACAGCGCCACACCAGGACTCCAGGACTCCATATATATGTGTGTGTGTGTGTATGTGTGTGTGTGTATATATATATATTCATGTATGTATATTTGTATCTTCCCTTTTGTAATCTGCTTTGTATTCTAACTAGGAATATATTCTGTGGTGGTTATGTGCCAACTACAGGGTTTCCGAGACTGTAAATCTTTACGGGAGCAGAAAGCCTCATCTTTCTCCCGTGGAATAGCTGGTAGTTTCTAACTGCTGACCGTGAGGTTCACTGCCTGATTCGTAACCATGACGCTACCAGAGTCTTCACAATTATTCATCATAATGGAAGCACAATATTGTTTTTGTTGCTGTCTGAAATTTTGTTAAACCATATCTTAATGTTGAATATTTAGGTTATGTCTAGATTGGAACTGTTATATATTACATTACTGGTTGGTTTTTCACCTGATTCTAGCTACTGTTACCGAAGATATAAAGTCACAGAGTCAAAGGAAGCTTCAGATCCCTACCCTGCTGCTTCACAGCCCAATCACAAGCCCAGCCCAGAATTTTTAAAACATGCCTAACTTAACTAGTGGTCGTGGTGGTTATGTGCTGTGGAGTCGGTTCTGACTCATTGTGACCCTGTGGAGGGTTTCTGAGGCTGTAAATCTTTATGGGAACAGAAAGTCTCATCTTTCTCCCATGAAACAGCTGGTAGTTTCAGACTGCTGACCTTGAAATTAGCAGCCCAATTCATAATCACTGTGCTACCAGAGCTCCTTGACATAAGTAGTAGTGTCTGGAAATAGTAAGAGTTTTGTCTTTTGCAAAATTGACTGGCTTCTTACTGTTAGGCTTGGTTTTTCTCAGATAACTGTAGAAATTCTTAGAGCTCCCAGCAGTCGGATGCTTCTTTGGTAAAAGCTACTAGAGATGGGGAGGATCTACCTCTCTTCAAAGGATCTCTGGTAGCATAGTGGTTACGAATCGGGCTGCGAACCACAAGGTCAGCAGTTCCAAGCTACCAGCTGTTCCATGGGAGAAAGATGAGGCTTTCTGCTCCCGTAAAAATTTACAGCCTCAGAAACCCTGTACAGGGTTGCTATGAGTCAGAACCTACTCCACGGCACATAACAACAACAACCTCTCTTCAGTTATTTACACATGAGTCATCAGTGGAATCACATCCATGAATCCTGGTAGAAAAAATGCTGGTCTCTCATGGATCAAAAAGTACAGGGTGATAAATGTCAAAATTCATCCCAGTTGTTAATCATCACCTGGCATTTTAGAATTTGACAAGTTAATGGACACGCAGCCCCATTTTCACCGATACAGAGACCATCAAGTCTTGCAGGGCTAGAGAACTCTGCAGGCACACAAAGAATGATGTATTTTTAACCCATCTGCCATTTGTCTTCCATAGTCCAAGCTTCTTCACTTGCAGGGAAGTCAGTTTTATCCTGGACCATTTTCCCATGTAGTTCTCCTTTTTAGTTTGCATTAAAAATGACTTTAGCAAGATTCACCACACCTGTATTTAATAGCAAGTAAATAGATGATATTTTAGGGAAGTTCTCTTAACTTTGAGATATGTCCATATGTGACTCTGCTGATTTATAGTCACAGAAATAGCCTTTTGGTTTGCTCTGGCTATAAGTAGAAATCCCCTTACCCTGGCACCTTAGTTCACCATAAATTTTCATGAGCCAATGCAGTACTAAGAGGAGACTTTTCCCCAAGGCCTTAAAGTCAACATTCCATGATTTCATCGGCATCCCGTATGGTCGATGGTACGGATCACTGACAGAGACTTTAACCCATTCAAGTTATTTTCACTGGCTAGTAACATGCTATGTGGAAGGGATTTTTCTGATCATTATTTTAGGTGACCTCTTGAGTGTCACTTGTCATGTTTGATTAACATGGTTCACAAATGCTGCTGCCAGTGGATTTCAGGCCTACTGACCCTGGTGTGTTCAGTGAGTACATGAACTGGGTGAACAAACTTGAATTCCAAGTGAATCTCAACTGAGTTTTAGAAATGGCTGAGGACAGTGGTTCTCTCAGTCACTGACCTCAGGGCTCTTTAAACATTAGGGAGGCCTGCAATGAACTTTTGTTTTTGTAAGTTATCTCTTTCAGTTGTTGTTAAGTGCTGTTAATTCCGACTCATAACAACCGTGTATAAGGTTTCCAAGGAGCAGCTAGTGGATTTGAATCGCCAACTTTGTGGTTCAAACCAAGCTTGCTTACCCTACAGTGCCACACCAGGATGCCACATGCCACCAAGTTGGTTCCAACTCCTGCTGATTCTGTATAAGGTTTATGAGGCTGTGAATGTATACAGGAGCAGAAAGCCACATCTTTCTCCCATGGAATGGCTGGTAGATTAGAACTACTGACCTTTTGGTTAGCCACCCAGCTCATAATCCATTTCACTACCTGAGTTTCACATATAAAGTTAAAAATTGAGAAATCCTAAGCATATTTATCAATGTAGTCAAAGATAACAATAAATCTATTCATGCTAATGTAAATATCATTGTTTTGTGAAAAATAGCTGTGCGTTTGTTTTTGTTAGTAAAAACAAATTTAGTGAAAGAACAGCATTATTTTACATTTTTTCAAATCTCCTCCATGCCATTTATTATAAGACAGCCTCTGGATAACTCCATTGTATGCCCATGAAAGGTCGAGAATTTAAAACACCAACAATGTGAATCCTGAAGCCAGGAATGAAAGGAGGGTGGGTGTAGAACTGGGCCAGAGGTTGGGGGGTTTCACCACCTCAAACATCTATACTTTGGTTAACATCATTTGCTAGTTAAAGCTCTAAGTCACCAAGGCCAGTAGAGAGACACAACATTGAGCGATGGTCCAATGTCACCAGCCCCCTTCTCTGTCTCAGTTCATTCCAGCAACTCATTGTTTTTACATTTGAACAGTTAGAACTCAGAGATGTTAAATAATTTGCCCATAGATCCTATCTATATAGCTAACTGGTACTGGATGCACACCCGAATCTATTGGATCTCACATGTGCCTGCCTGTGTCCATTCCACCTTTCTATGCTGGTAAAGGGCAGGAAATGTGCTTCATTTTGGAGAAGACTCCTGCTCATAGGTTGGTATCATGGACCGTTGATGCACCATAATACTGCTTGAATCAAATTATGTAAGATGTGGATAGTTTGGCCAAGAGGAAATCTGATGGGTAGTTCAGGTCCAATGCACCATGATGGTGAGAAGAGAGGCTGTGCCTGGTTTCTATAATCCTCTCAGATAAACACTGGACTTCTAAATGCAAAATTGGCAGTTCAAATCCACCAGCTGTTTCTTGGAAACCCTATACAGAGTCGTTTTGCATCAGAACTGTCTGAATAGCACTTAACAAAAACTAGTGTGCGTGAGTGGTAGCCCTCGGCATTGTGTAGCTCACAGTCTGTGCACATTGTGTAGCTCACAGTCTGGCAGTCCTGGTCCCGTACATGCATTCCAGTGATTATTATTGTAAGCTGTCAGCTCCTTGACAGTTTGAGGTTAGGAACCTCCCTACCTCTGGGTCCCAATAATGCCCAGCACAAGATCTAACAGTCATCGTAGTAGTCCAGAGATACTTGTTTGATGTGAATATTTGGTCTCTCCACTAGACTGTAATTTCTTTTAGATTAAACAACCAGATCCAAGGATAGATACTCTGTCACGCTGATGTCGCACACACCAGTGGTTTGTAACAATGCCTCTTGCCTCCCTCAGGTTTTGCGTTTCACTCGTGGGCGAAGCCTGAGGAAAAAGAGAGAGAGGCTCAAGGAAGAGAGGAGAGCCCAGTCTGTGCCAAGAGATGAGGTGGCACAAAGCAAGGTGGGGGTAGCCCTGCCGTCCACCCTCCTTGTACAGTGGGTGGAAAGCCATCTCCCAACTTCTACTGGGTTTATCTGGCGACCGTCATGCTGTCCTTGCCTCTCTTTCCCCCTGGGGTTCTTCCAAGTATGGTCCATCTTTTCCCATTGGCTTTATAAACCTCATTCCTCCAAGGTTTCAGAGCACATGCTATCTGGCTTTTCCAGAATCCTTGGGTGGACATGTTTACTAGCTCCAAGAGTCTGTGACCTTTGTGTGTCCCCCCTCTCCCCCCCCATGGGCAGTACTGCCTCTCTGATAGATCTCCCCCCTTAAATGTGATTCTCAAAGTGTCTAGTGCATCACATGGGAACCTAAGATGCAGATTCTTGGGTCTCACACTGTACCCCTCTCAGATCAGAATCTCTTGGGTGGGGCCCAGCAATCTGTGTTTGAACACGCCCTCTGGGTGGTTTCCATATGCACTAAGGTTTGAGAACTACTGGCATAGGTTGCTTCCTCTCTTTCAGATTAGGGAATTAACACAGGTTGTGTTAGCCCATGTGACTTCTTTGTGCAAATTAGAAAAAGATGCCCCCCTGGGCAGACCAGCCCTACGTGGGATGTACACATGGTGTAATTCAGCTCTCCTCAATCCCTCAACCCTTGCACAATCATACATGGTAGCCCTGAATGAATTATCCCTTCAGGTCTCCTAGGAGAAAGATTAGGATGTAGGAACTAAGACAGACACCTTTTGGCACATCAAATTATATCACCCAAGTATTTGTTCTTCTATCTGCTGTTTCAAAATCCTCTCATCATTCTCGAGGGTTAAGGCCATCTCACTGTGATGAAGTTCCTATGTGTGACTCATAAATATTAAACTGTAAAAGTTCTCTTGAGGACCAGAATTTTAATATTACTTCATTTCAAGGTGTTCTCTCCGACATAAATTGTGGGGGTCCAGATTCAAAGAATGAGTGTTGAAATACTGAAGACTAAAAATCTCTAGTGCTGAGATGTTCCATGTATGGTAGGTTCCTAGAGCTCCAGCATAAAAAATTAGACTCAAGACTACACCTTCGTTTGATACCTAATAAATATAATAAAATAAAAGCAAAGTACTCCACTAGCTAGGGAAACTACCCTGTGTCTGAAACTTGTTTTCTTGGCAAAGATTCCCAGGGGTCCCTAATGAGTGGAGTCTTGCAAATGGAATTTTATTCCACTAGTGAGAAGGTGATAGGACAAGCAGAACAAATACTTACTGTTTCCTTCAGATGGGAATCATCCTTGGCTAGGACCTGACTAGGCATCTTGCTAGTTGCTGCTGTTCCCGTGTTGGACATGTGGACTTGCGGGGTACAGAGGGAATGTCAGCCCCAAACCTGACCTCAGTGAATGCTACTGTTTCATGTCCCCCTATTCCAGAAAAATGATGGTGGCTGCACAGGTTCTGAGTATTGGCTTTTCTTCACCATAACCATGGCCTTTGGGAGGGAAGTCAGAACAGTGTAGAGTAACATTCAACACAATCTCTTATCTCCCCTAAGTCAAGGGTCTAAGTCTCTCCTTAAGGAAATGTTGTGCGGGTATTAAGTGGACAAGAGGAAGCAACAGAAGCTTCTTAGGTGTCTGGGCTTCTTTTTTTCCTCCGTAGGGTAGTGTCTCAGCAGGAGACACCCCCAGCAGCGAGCAGGCTGCACTCAGAAAAGAAGAAGCCAGAGAAGATTTCCGGTCAGCCTCCCCAGAGCCCAAGGCAAAGGACAACAGGAGGAGAAAGTCAAGGCCCAAGGTCAGGAGGCACGTGAGAGCAGTTGAGAGGGTGACTGGGAAGCAGGTTGGCAAAGGGTCTAAGGACTCATCATGCCAAACAGCTAAAGGAGTCCTGGTGTGGCGCTGTGGGTTAACGTGCTCCACTGCAATGCTGGTTTGAACTGCAAGGTCGGCAGTTTCAAGCTCACCAGCTTGAAGGCACTTCACTTGGCTTGCTGCCTTGGAGCCAGGACACAGAAATGGCTGAGTGCTGACACAAGGTTGTTGTTCTTAAGTGCTGTTGAGTCAGCCCTGACTCATAGAGGGCCTGTATAAAGTTTCTGAGGAGCAGCTGGTGGGTTTGAACCGCCAGCCTTGTGGTTCGCAGACCAGTGCTGACACCAGGAGTCTGACACCCAGTTAGCCTTTCCTGCGCTGTCTGGAGTAGAATACCGTGAGGAGTGGCTGCTGTCACCCTCGCATACGCCATCAGTGCTCAGGGGGTCATCTCTTCCTCTCCCTCAGGTGTCAGCCTTTTCAGACCCCACTCCACCAGCAGACCAGCAGCCTGGACACCAGAAGAATGTGCACACTCATAGCCACCCTAAAAAGAGGAGCAAGCATCGGTGTTCATCCCCACCACCTCCTCATGAGTTTAGAGCTTACCAGCTCTACACGTTGTACCGCGGCAAAGATGGCAAAGTAATGCAGGTACTTACTGTGGAAGATACAGCCACAGGGGTTACACAGGGCTAATCCTTGGGTACTGTCCCTCATAAGGCAAGAGTTTGAGAGCTAAGTTGGGTGACTGTATTGTCTGAAGTAGTATAGACACACCCGTGCTGGTTAGGCACAAACAAACAGTGGTTTCTGCACCAACTAGCTGTGAAATCAGCACCCAATTCATGGCATCCCCATCCACAACAGGATGAGTGCTGCTGAGTCCTGTCATCATGATTCCTTGGGGATCACATCATGTGACCCGTAAGGTTTTCATTGGCTGATTTTTGGAAGTAGATTACCAGGTTCTGCTTTCTAGTCCAACTTAGTTTAGAATTTCCACTGAAATCTATTTGGCATCATAGCAACATGCAAGCCTCCACTGGGTATGGTTGAATGTTAACTGAGTTGGCCCAGAACTGAATCAAACCCAGGTCTCCGGCATAGAAGGTGAGACTGAAGCACCGCTGCCCCCGCACTTCCTTAAATGAGTAGATCTTGGGGACCCAGTGCAGATACAAGCAGTGTGAGCTGCTTGAGGACAGGGGCCAGCTATATCGTACCCTTTCTGAATCTTCTCAGTGCCTCTGAGACACAGAGCTTGGCCTACAGGACATTCAGCAGTGGTCCAGGGTTCATTCGGCCTCCTCTATATTCTCAGCCCCTAGTGTACTACGACACGAACTAGCTGCTCACAGTGCAATTGTTGAAGGAAATGAATAAGTTGTGTTGGTTCCTTTTTTGTTTACTTTGTAGGCACCAATCAATGGTTGTCGATGTGAACCTCTGATCAGCAAGCTGGAGAACCAGTTGGAGGCAACTGTGGAGGAGATCAAAGCTGAACTGGGATCTGTTCAAGATAAAATGAATATAAAGCTGGGGCATATGGAGAACAAGACCCAACACCAAGTAAGCAAGTGGGCCAGCCCCCTAATTGCAAGTTGTTATGTCACAAAATGAAGTGAAGAAGATATCCTGTAAACTGTGCCCACCGTCTAATGGACTTTCAGAGAAAAGGGTTGCTTATATAATTTTTCTAAAGTTTGTTTATTTAAATCATTTAGGAACATGTTTAAATTGCTTCTGATTATAATAATCATATATGTGTGTGTGTGTATGGAATCTTGATGTGGCACTGTTGGATAAGCACTGGGCCACAAGGTTGGTTTCAACTGCAAAGTCAGCAGTTCAAACTCACCAGTGGCTCGTTGGAAGCCCTATACAGGGCAGCTGCTAACATTGTTTATTAAAAAATGAGGACACAATTATCCTAGACATTTTTAGTTTTTCCATATAATAGTCTTAGAAATAATATGCCAAGGCCTATAAAGTGTGTTTTTACCTACAAAGCCTACATTGGTTCGATTTGTACACTCTTAAATCCTTTGACTACAAATAATTAACTAAAGAGAAGTAAATGCTTACACAGAAACATGCTCAGGAATTCTGAAAAATTTGAGTTGTAAACAAGGAGTTGAGGTTTGCTTGCTTTCTCCCTGGCCCCTGCGTGGTACACTCAGGAGTTAGAGCCCAGAGCCCATCCTTAGATCAGCTCAGTCACATGGTCTTTGCTATTGAATCCTAGATGCGGGTGCTGGACAAGCTGATGGTTGAGCGACTCTCAGCAGAGAGAACTGAGTGCCTGAATCGCCTGCAACAGCATTCAGACTTGGAGCAGCATGAGGGAGAGAAACGACAGGTGAAAACTAATACCAGCTGCCGTAAAGAGAAATGAAGTTCTAATACATGCTACAACACATACCTTGAAAATGTTGGTGGGCTTTTGAGCCAATCTCAACTCATTGCAATCCCATGAGACGTAGGAGAGCTGTTCCCTAGGATTTTACCTTTCCCTTTACCAGAATTAAACATGTCTGCTATCTAGTGGAAGTCCTGGTGTGGTGTTGTAGGATAAGCACTGAACTGCTAAGTGCAAGGTCAATGGCATAGACTCACCAGCTGCTCCTCAGAAGCCCTATACATGGTCACTGAGTCAGAACCAACTCCACGGCACTTAACAACAATAACCAGCTATTAAGTAATTCTCCCTCCCTCCACTTCCAATTCCTTGTAACTATCAAAGAATGTTATTTTCTGTGTGTAAACCTATCCTTGATTTTTTTATACAAGTAATTTCATACAATAGTTGTCCTTTTGTGATTGACTTCACTCAGACTTATTTCCTCCAGATTCTTCCATCATGAATGTTTCATAGACTCCTCAGTGTTCTTTTTCTTTGAGTGATAGTCCATTGTATGTATGTACCATACTTCATTCATTCACCCATTGATGGACACTTAAGCTGGTCCCATCTTTTTGCTATGGTGAATAACGCTGCATTGAACATGGGTTTGCATTTGTCTAGCCATGTCACTGCTTTTATTTCTCTTAAGATATATGACAAGTCTTCAAAGAGTTCATGGAAGAATTCCACTGTTTTCATTCCATTTTTTATGCAGTTTCTTTAAGTCCTCTCATATACCTAGGAGCAGGTTTGCTACATCTTATGACATTTCTAGTTCTAACTTTCTGAGGAAACACTTTACCATTTTCCATAGTGGTTGTATCATTTTACACTCCTACCTGCAGTGTATAAGAGTTCCAGCCTCTTCACTACCTCATGTTTGCTGTCTTTTGGTTTTTTGATCATTGCCAGTTTTGCAGGTATGAGATGGTATCACAGTGTTTTGATTTGTATCTAATTTTTAATGAAGTGAGCATCTATTCACGTGCGTTAGCTGCCTGAGTGGTTTCTTTGATCAAGTGTCTGTTTATGTCCTTTGCCTTTGTTTTTGTTTACCATTGACTTGTCTTTTGGTTACTAAGGTACCATAGAGTTTTCTAGGCTGTAATCTTTATGGGAGCAAATCACCAGGTTTTTCTCCCACAGAGCAGCAGGGTGAGTTCAAATTGTCAATGTTTCAGTTAGCCACCCAGCACTTAACCACTGTGCCACGAGGGCTCCTGATTCTAAGTCAAATAAGTCAGATACAAAAAGATAACCACTCTAGGATCACAGCTATATGGAATATCTAGGACAGGCAAGTGAACAAAGACCAAAGTTTATTAGTGGTTACTGGGGGCTAGGAGGAGGGAGAGGAGGGTACTGAGTTTCTGTTTGGGAAGGATGAAGAACTTTCAGAACTAGTAATGGTGATGTGTACACAACATGGTGAATATAGCTAATGTCACTGGATCATACACTAAAAGAATGCTAAAAATGGGAAAAAACTTTTTTATCATATGTACATACAAAAAAATGGTTAAAAGTTATATATTTACCAAAGTAAAATTTAAAATATGAAAAGTAGCGGCAATATCAATCCTTATCATCACACATTTCCTTTAATTAAGAGATTTCGACCTATCATTGAAAACTTAAGAGTATTTGCTTTACATAACATGGCATTTTCTTAATCCTTAAATAAAGAGAAGAATTTATAGTTTATGTTTACTGTTGAATATACTGCAATAGGTTGAGACTGAACAATTATTTGTAGAACTTGTTAGGGGAAATGGGATTTCTGCCCTGAGCCAGTTATATTTTCTGTGCATTTGCTGGATGTTTACATTATTTTTGAGCAGACACATCTCCTTCCCTCAAGGAACTTTCAGTCTTCCTGGAACAATAAACGTGGAGCTCCCATGTATGAGATTTCATGCTCTTAGGCAACCAGAAATGCTTGGTTTGGAAGACTCGGTGGCTGTGGTGTTTCAGTTTAAAGTGGTCCTCAGTTACTAAAGGAAGAATCTAAGTAGCTGTTAGCTTGGGCACTAGATGAGTTTTAGTTTAGAGAAGCAGAGAGGCTTTGGCCTGTGGGAGGGTGAGTGACGAACTTTTGGGTTTGTCAAGGCAATATCCTCAACTACTGAAAAATTAATTCATGTTGCTTCAATTTATAAATCCTATATCAAATTCACCTGATTCTTTTGTATACTAATTTGTGTTCTTAGATGTCTTTGGTGGATGAATTAAAAAGCTGGTGCATGTTAAAGATTCAGAATCTGGAACTGAAGCTTTCTGGAGATTCTAGAGCCTCCAGGACTAAATCTACACCATCTACTTGTGAGTCCTCTACAGGTAATCCACCTATAGAAAGCCTTCTGTCCACTGGTGATGAAATCTTGCCCATCTCTCTCCTGCATCAGAAGACGGTCCACACTAAAGGACTGTGGGAAAGATTGTAGAGGGGTGTGGACCATGTCTGTTTGGCTCACTATTGTACACTCAGTTTCTCTGTAGTAATGAAGCAGTCTTGCATTAGTGTTCAGAAATATCTGGTCTCAGCTGTCGATTCCAAAGACGAGGAGTGATGAACAGCCCTTCTTTATCTAAATCAGAGCTCTCTCCCTGACCCTTTGTCTCTTTTCTTTTTCTTTTCCTTGACCTGTTGTTTATCTTAGTCCAACTGAGTGAAACCTCATTAAACAGCAGCCATTTTATCTAGTACCTGGGGCAGGTACTGGTACCTGCCCCGAATACTAAGGTAAAAGATACTTTGAGTAGAGCATGTATACATTAGCAACAGTGGTTACATTTTGAAGACATTCAGGGCCTTGATAATTAGACCTCACTAGGAGATTTTAAGGAGCAGTGGTTACAAATCAGGCTGTGAACTACAAGGTCAGCAGTTTGAAACTACTAGCTGCTTCACTGGAGAAAGATGAGGCTTTCTGCTCCCGTAAAGATTTACAGCCTCGGAAACGCTGTACAGGGTCGCTATGGGTCAGAACCGACTTGACGGTGCATAACAACAACAACAGGAGATTTTATTATGTCACATGCTTCATGTTAGGTCTCTAAGGGGTGCAGATGGTTTGTGTTTGATTATTTACCTAAAAGTTGGCTATTCAAACCCCCCCAGTGGTGCCAGAAGAAAGGCATGGTAATCCGCTTCTGTAAACATTCCAGACAGGAAACTCTGTGGAGAATTCTATTCTGTAACATAGGCTGTCGTGAACTGGAAACAGCAGCAAGTTTTTGTTTGGTGTTACCACAGGGTGGATTTATCTTCTTTGTGCTCACACCATTGAGACACATTCTAGACAAATGCTTCATGTTAGAAGCAATGGAACTTTGGAGATGAGGAGCCGGACCACCTTTCCAAATTGGAGCTTAGGTTAAGAAACTAGTACCAAAAGGGCCTAGAAATTAGAGACTAGGAATATTCATTTTCTAGATAAATATTCAGCTCTATTTTGAGACACTTGGTGAGTTTTATGAAACTTGGGAATCAAGAAATGGGACCCAGAGGCTCCTAGAGTTGAGTTAGGCTGAAGGAAAGGCCAGCAAAGATTTGGCTTCCATGTTACCATGGTAACCCATGAACGCCCTCACAATAAGCTGAGATGCTAGTTAGTAGGGAAGTAGCAAAGGGGAACAGAAAGGTGGGAAGAACCTCCGAGGAAAGTTACAGGTGGTGGGTGGTGACTGAGTGGGCTCTGGCTGGTGCTTTACAGGATTCCCAGACCTATCAAACACACCCTGACCCACAGTCATGTGAAGGCGAGTTTGCTGAATTTTATTTTTCTCCTAAAACTAGGTGCGGATCCATTGGTGGTAACCGCAGGTCCAGTAGCAGCCTCTGAAAGTTCCCCCCAGGTGGTTAGGCCCAAGGAAAAGGCTCTCAACTCCACCGCTGCCCACAGACCCCAGCAGGAGCTGTCTTCCTCTGACGGTGGTGGAGGGTCCCGACTGAGGAACGTAAAGGTCCAGACAGCTGCAAGTGAGGCAACCAAGTGTGATCAGCAGGCTGGGCCCTGCGTGAACAGAAGTACCCAAACCAAGAAGTCTGGGAAAAGTGGGCAGACGAGGCATCGAACCCAGCAACCATCATCCAGCAACAGCTGTGGGCCACTGTCAGCAGGAGCAGCAGGCAGTGAGCAGACTGCACCCCACAGTCGAGACACCTCACAAGCTCTGGAGCTTACTCAGTATTTTTTTGAGGCTGTTTCTACCCAGATGGAAAAGTGGTATGAAAGGAAGATAGAAGAAGCCCGAAGCCAAGCCAATCAAAAAGCCCAGCAAGACAAGGCTACGCTGAAGGAACACATTCAAAGTTTAGAAGAAGAACTTGCTAAACTAAGGACTAAGGTGCAGAAGGAAAATTAGGACCTGGGAAAATTTACAAGAAAGGGTTCTTGAGGATTTTAGGCTTTGCAACTGCAGAATACCTATGCCCAAAGGTGGTGTGTGCACACAGTAGACTTGCTTTTGAAACATCCCTACTTTCTGAAATGTGCCAGACATACGTTTCCTATGCCCTGAAGTTACGAAGACTTCAACAATTAAACTGAAACCAAGGGAAGCTTGCTTAGTTTCAGGTTTCTTTACAAACTCCAAACCTCAATCCAGGTTCATCTGGAGTTCAAAACCTCAGATGAAGTGAGGTCCGCTGAGGAGCTGAACGAAGGTAACCCTAACCTCTCAGATCCAGATGTATGAAATAATACAAATCAAGGAGACAAATCAATCCCTTGTGAACTCAAGTCAGTTATTCAGATAAACACACCTGCTGTGCCTAGACAAGATGCGCTAAACCCTGTCTCTCAATTCCCAAATGCTGACATATTCTGATCAAGTGGGAACTTACCAAGCATTTTGAGGAGAAAGATGTCACAAGATCCAGCCTATCTTACAATTATGTGAAAAGTCAGTATTTAAATAATAATTGGCCAGTAGTACGGTTAATGAACTCAAATCATTTGATCATGGTTTCTGTGTTTTGAGCCAAAAACTGATCATAGTGATTTTAAAACAGATAAGAGGAAATATCCACCTATTACCTAGAAATTCATTACTGAATCAAACCCAATGATTTCAGATTACCTTTCTAAATTTTAACTTAATGGTCTAAATTTTATAAAGAAATAGACTACTTCTTAATGGTATTTAGTTTTTAATTGAGTTCTTTGAAGAACCTCAAGAGCTTTCCACTGCTTCACAGTGATCCTGTCAGGCTGTATAACTCAGTAACTTGATTTGGACCTCACTGTTCCTGTTTCATGCAGCTTTAAGGATTTTACTTGATCCATAATGAGTAATAACAAACACAGAAACAAGGTTTCATTTTAAAGTAGCTAGGGTATATTAAACTTTGGATTTTGTTCTTCCCAAATGTCTTGTCCCTTGGAATATGGATTATATTTATCACCTCAAAATTCCATGTATATATAGAAAGTTCAATTCTGTATCTATAAACACCTATCAACCAGAAACTTAATAGCTATTATCCATTGTGAATAAAATGGTGCCCATTGAGCCAGAGAGAAAATAATGACATGGGACACCCAGCAAGGTAAAGTAGACTTTTAATCCCTTCGGTTTATTTTTTGCCGATCAACCTCATGCTTTATTTTTCATAGTGACACTCTGTGATCTGGTTGAGATTGTCAGTAAATCCTTCAGCTCAATTGTTGATTCCTAGTAATCCCATGCGCTCTAACTGCCCCATAGGACTTCCTAAGCTGTAATCTTTATGGGAACAGATCACCAGATCTTTCTCCCACAGAGCCACTGTGTGGGTTTGAACCACCACACCAACTTTTTGGTTAGCAGCTGAGCGTTTTAGCATTGTACTACGAGGGATATGTGACCATTGTTAAGTGCTGTCCAGTTTCGACTCACACTGACCCTGTGTAGGTTTTTCCGAGGAGCAGGCTGGGCCCTGCGTGAACAGAAGTACCCAAACCAAGAAGTGGGTTTAAAACGCCAACCCTGTGGTTAGCAATCCAGTGCTTATCCTATTGTACCATACTAGGGCTCCATGTCACCATTACCTGAATATGAAGTTAAATTGAGGTTCTCTCAAGTATATTTTCATGTTTGTAAACTTGCCTTGTTCCTACTATCTAAAGCTCCCATCCTTCTCCAGAATCTTGTTGAGTTGCTCACGTATAGGTACTTTCCTCTTCATTTCCTTGCTTGTTCTTAAGGCAGAATCCCTTTTAGAAGGTACCTTTCCAAATCCACTCCCAACAAGGTATCACATCACATCTTTGGAGCCATTCCACCATATCTTTATCACAAAGATCTGTATCAGAAGCTGCCTAAGGCTCAACGAAAGAGATGAAATCCCTGGAGGTTCATCAAGTCATGTTCCAAACAGGAGTAATTTTCACTAATTAAAATATCCCTGTGACCATAAAGGGTATCCTTGTCAAGGAATGCTGACAACAAATTAAAGTTTTAACTCAGAACTCAGCCCCTGAGTGCTTTGGTATTTTGAACTACATAAGCTGCCCATCTGAAGCAGGAAGTTTTATGATCACGAACTGGGTATTTGTCAAAATTCACAGTGATGGAAGAGTCAAGGGACGAATCAGAAAAGTCAAATGGACCTAGTCTAGCAGATTGCATGGCCCTTGTCCTTGGTAATTGTCACTGAAGGAAAGCCAATAGAAGCTAGGAAATAGAACAGGGTCAGCCAGCCTCCTAACCCAAAGGAGATGGCAACCTCACAAGACCAATGCAATAGCTTTTTATTTTCAACAAATGTGTTTGGTCTGTTTTGCTCTTTGACATTGTCAAAAACTTAACTCCAAGCCCAGTGTGTATTTTTATTTTCCCTCCCTCCTTAGTGCTGTTTGTGAAAATGAGCAAATGCCATAACTGTGTGCTTCCAAGAAAATGGAACTGTTAACAATTTATAACTTGTCACGTAGGCCATTTTACATGACAAGCTGTGGGAAAGAATGGTGTAAAGCAAAAAAGTTGTTATATTGCAATGCTTTTTAAAACCTAGTTCATTACTGCATTGCATATATTAAGTATCTGTAATTGACTGGATATAATAGTTCTAGTATTATTTTTTACTTTGGTAGACCAAAAATAATGTTCTCATGTTTATACCTTCTTGAGTCACATGTTAATATCCATGAAATGCATGTTATTTGTCTATTTCGTTTCACCTGAATTTGTGTCTCATCCATGCATCGCTCTCAATATGGATCATTAAACTCTGTATTTAAAAAAAAAAAGTGTGTACTATTTTGTCCAGTCTACATTTTTCGTTTGTGTAGCCAACCAAATGTTATAGTTCCTGAAAGAGTGCCTTCACCTCATCAGATCTGACCTTTTGTCTAAAAAAAAGTATAATTCAAAATAAACACATACATCTGCTTTAAAATAGAAAGCATGAAAACAAAACAAAAGTACTGCCAGAACATCACATTTCTCAGTGCAAGCTTGAAAAAATGTTTTGTTCAAACCGTTAGCCATTTGAGCAAAAAGGCGGATAGAATATCATTTCTGAGAGCTAAATAAGCAAGCTAGCATTCTACTTTTTTAAATCAAATGTTCCTAAAAGCTAAATACATTTCTTCTTTTAGAGTGTGGATTGTAGAAGGTGATGAATTACATAAAATTTATAGCACAAAATCAGGTGTTTTCTTTTTTAAAAAAACTTTTTAGAGTATCTTTTTCAAATTAGAAAAACAAAACATCAAACATTTTTCAGTTATAATTTGAAGAGGAAGTATTGCTTTCCTTTAATATTTTTCTCCATGAGACTAAAAAATGAGACACAGCACAGTCCTTTTTACACAAGTAGGTAAAAGTGATTTACTTGTCTTGGTAAACAATAGCTGTCAATGCAGTGTAATCACATAAGCAAGAAAACAGCCAATGGGATTTCTAGTTTGGCACTGAGTGACAATCTGCTTTTGGTCCATTTTGGGTCCTTACTCTACATAATCCCAAACAAATTTTTTTCTAGGTAGATGTGTGCTTTTCCCTATTCCCTATTCCATGTAAGACAGATAATTCAGGTAAGACAGATAATTCAGGTAAGAATGGGGCATTGCCTCTTAGTTTCTCCTGCTAAGATTACTGTATGACTATGGTAATACAGATACCAGGAAATTATGTCCTGAGTCCCTCAGATTTTGGAAAGTCATCTGTCTCTCTGTAGTCCACAGAGAGAGATGCCTGACTTGTGTTTAAAACTTCCTACCCATGGAAATGACAGAAGGACGTTTAATACGCTAATATTTGTAGGCACTTCTCACATGCTATAAAGCTTTGATACTGTTGATTTTTCTTAAAGGTTTTACTAAGATGTAATTCACTTACCACACGATACACCCATTTAAAACCTGTTGTATAATTCAAGGATTTTAGTATATTCAGTTACCCAAACATCACCAGAATCTAATTTTAGAGTATTTTCATCACCCAAAAAAATAAATAAAAATCCTTACAACTCTTGGAAGTTACTTCCCATTCCACCCTGGCATGGCAACCACTAGTCTGCTATTTCACACATTTGCAGATTCTGGATATTTCATACAAGTGGGATTATACAACATGTGATCTTTTGTGACTAGGTTTTTTCACTCAACATGTTTTCAAGATTCATCCATGTTATATCAAAATGTTTTGTATAGTTATGCCACACTTTATCCATTCATCATTCATTAATGGGTATTTGAACTGTGTCCACTTTTGAGCTATTATGAAAGCTGTTATCAACATTTCATCTATACATTTCCTTTTTCTTAGCTATATACCTAGGAATGGAATTGCTGTATCATATGGTAAAAATATTTACCCTTTTGAGAACTGTCAACTTGTATTCCAAAATACCTTTACCATTTTACATTTCCACCAGCATTATATGAGTATTCCAATTTTTTCACATTCTCACCAACATTTAACATTCGGACATTTTTGTTTTATCATAGAGGGTGTGTGTGAAGGACTATGTTCTTGGGTTTGATTTGCATTTCTCTGACGTTGAGCAGTTTTTCATGTATTTACTGGCCATTTTCTGTACTGGTTTTTGCTTCTTACAGAAACTTCTGATATATCCAGGAAAATTTCCAAAATTCAGTGTATATTTTTAGTGCTGAGCATTGTTCTGATGCTATTTTCTTTGCTGTTATAACATGCCGTACTCCACGTGCTATTATTTTCCCTAAGTACTGTACATACAAACAACCCATCTTGTCTTTCAGCTGCCCATCATTGAGCCTAAACTCACCTAAACACATGGAGGTTTAAGAAAATCCTTCAAAATAATGCTAGAGTTAAGACTTTGCTAATGCAAGTGTTTTTTCTAACTCCTTGAGCTGCATGTTGCCTTGAGTAATCATCATCCGGATTGCATCCTGTAGAAGAAAGTGAAATGGGGTCACGAGTTTACTTGGTTCAGCAAGGTACATTTTACTTGGTAAAAAGCAAAAACTAGTCATTAGCTGACCACATATTAGGAAAGCTAAAAACTGACAAAGTAAGGTGTACATTGTCTGGCATGCCTTCATATAGCCCTCATCATTGTACTTCCCAAGCTGCTATGGGAAGTATTTGCAATCTAACCTACTCTATATTTTGTGTTATGTGCCAATGAGGCGATTCTGACTGATAACTAAAAGAGTGGCTACTGGGTTTGAACTGCCAACCTTGTAGTTAGCAGTCCAGTGCCATATCAGCATTCTAAATAAAGCTTAATATAAAATTAGGTGATGCTACTGAAGAGAGTTGAAATAGCAGTTTTAAAATTTAAAACGTTTAAGTGAAAAGTGGATAACATTAAGAACAGTCATCAAGATATACCATCTTGGTGGCATTTAGATTCTGTGATGTCTACTAAATAATTTTTATAAATCTACCAATAAACACAAGTTAGGGTCTGGCCTCACCATGATCTTATTCTCACCTCTTCCGTAGCACTTTTGTTTCTTTTGAATTCTTCCCTTGCCCAGTCCTTCAGGTATTTGCGATCAGAAACATTTGGGACCTGTCGAATTGCTTGCAGAATCCTTCTGTACAGAAGGAGAACCTGTTGTCTTCTTATGAACTGTACACGAAGAAAAAAGGCAATTACAACTGCACAATTGCCAGCCTGGAGTTTTAAGTGCCATACGGTTTACAAAGGAACAGCTAGTGGGCTTGATTTGCTGACCTTGTGGTTCACAGTCCAGCGCTGATTCTACAGCGTCACACCAGAAGAAAACCAAACTAGATCGGGATTTGGGCTCAGATTTCTCAGGGCAAATAACTCACTTTTTAAAAGAAAATGACACGTGTATTTCGGCTGTTTGTTTACTCTTTTGTTACACCTTAAAATCAAACAGCTCCAGCGAGCTGAATACTTCACAAGGTATAAAAAGGCTGCCAGTGTTCTGGAAGCTTTCATGGCAATAACAGTAGTTTTTTCTAAACTAGCGCCGTTGTTTAAATCTCCAGCAATTTCATTTGCGCTTAATCACAGCTCCATACAGCAAACAGCATGGTCTTCACTACGGCCAGTGGAGAGTTGAGGCATCAGACCGGAGAAGACCCTCGCCCACCCATGCCTCAACTACAGGACCGAGCAGCTGGCGTTTCTTCCCATTGGTCCTACGGAGAGAAGCCCCGCCCCCCACACCCCGGAGCCAATTACCGATAAGGTGCGAGCAGTCAGGACTCCCAGACCTGCTCCATTCAACTCCAACACCCACTACGTAAATACGTGGAGGGAAAGGTGAAGAATAGACAAGTTAAGACCCTGGAAAACTGCCTTAGAAAGAGGACGAGAACCGCTGGTACCTGCTTTAGCGTTAGCGTCATAGGGGGTAAGCGGGAAGCGACCATGACCGCCAAACAGCAATCCCCGTCGGAGCAACTGCGCGCAAGAACGGAAGTGGCTAGGGGGCGGGACAAGATGAGTTTCCTAGGAGACGGCCTGCGGATGGTGTGCAAAAGGCTAGCCTTCAGCTCTGAATTCCTGCGTGAAGATTCCTTATTAGAGTCATTCTCTTGAGCAAAAGTGTTAGGTAAATCTAAATTTTCTTGGTCAAATATGATAATAGTTTCTGCGTCATAAATTGTAAGAATAAAATAATGATGAGGCACTTAGCTGACTGGCACATGGTTAGGAGTAGGTGTTCCTGACCCAAGCCATGGTGTTTTCAATAACCTCATATGCATGTGAAAGCTGGACAGTGAATAAGGAAGACCGTAGAAGAATTGATGCTTTTAAGTTCGGGTTTTGGAGGAGAACATTGAAAGTGCCATGGGCTGTCAAAAGAACCAATAGATCTGTTTTGGAAGAAGTGCAGCCAGAGTGCTCCTTGGGAGGACAAGATGGCCAAACTTCTTCTCTCATACTTCTGACATATTGTCAGGAGGAACCAGTCGCTGGAGAAGGATATCATGTTTGGTAAGGTGGAGGATCAGAGAAAAAGAGAAAGACCCCCAACGAGATGGATTGGCCAAGTGGCAGCATCAGTGGGCTCAAGCATGGCAACAGTAGTAAGGTTGGCCCAGGATGGGGCAGTGTTTCATTCTGGTCGCTGAGTCGGTACTACTCTGTGAACATCTGATGGGAATTGACTCCATGTCCTTGGTAACAACATATTTTACTTTCCAAAACGTGTATAGGTAAAAATACTTAAAAAAAAAACAAAAAAGTTCTCCTGAAGTTTCCACCTTGCTCTTTTTGTTGGCATTTCCCCAGGCTTCATGACTGTCACTTGTAATGGCTACTTAACAAGGGTTTAAGAGGCTGGCCATTGGTGTTTGAAACATGCGGTGTTTTAGTCGTACTTAGGGTGGTTACTGGGATGGGTTACAAAAGTCATAAAGTGAATTGGCAGTTTATTTAAGAAAGGAAACTTGTAGTGGAGACATGCCACAGAGAGCAGTATCTCTCTGAGCTCACAGTCTTTGGAGTTTTATAGGAATAATGACAGGACCGTGCAAAGGTAGTCTCAGCAGGTTCCTGGAATTGGTGACAGCATCTTACAGTTTCTGCAAGAAGGTTGAGTGGGTGCTTCTTGGATGCTCATTTCTCATGCCTGTGTACTACGTCCAAGATCCTGCTAGGAGACCCAGGTCTTGAAGTGTGCCGTATTGAGGTTAATCATTGTCGTTAAGTGCTGTAGCGTGGATTCCCACCCATAGCGACCATGTATAGGGTTTGCAAGGAGTGACTGGTGAGCTTGAACCACCAGCCTTGCGGGTTCAAACCGACAGCCGTTTACGGCGTTAACCCACAGCACCATACCTGGATTCCATTAAGGTTAATTACCTGACCAAATAAATTAGTACTATGCCTTTCACGTGTGCTAGGGGTAGGGCTTGTGGTTTGTGGACTTCCGTATCTGCTAGGCTCTAGAGCTTGAAGGGGCATAGCAGTTCTTGCTGTTCACTAAAAAGTAAGTGTTTTGCTAAGTTTCATTTTCTGCCCTACCTGTGCTTTGCGAGATCTGTGCTTTTGCAAGAGAATTGTCTGTCTAGTCCGTATTCTTTCCCCCGGTTGTCTTTTTCTCTAACAGGGTGGCTATGAGTATGCTGGCCAGCTCAGCCTTCTGCCTGTGTGCTGGTGGCGCCTCACCTCCTCCTCTGTTGCGTTCCTGTAAAGCCCTCTCCTCAAGTCCTCCCCTGAATTGCCATATGGTGCCTCTGAGCCGTTGGGGCCTTGTCTCTTTTCCAAGTACCTTGGGTAAAGTCACAGTCAGTATCTCACACTAACGCATCCCATTTGTGGCAAGAACAGAGTGTGCCTCAACTCTTGTCTGCTGTGAGTTTAACTGTTATCACAAAGAGTGACCTTATTACTCCAGTTTGGGGAGAGGCCAGGGCTTAAGGAATATTAGCAACCTGAAGTGGATTTCCAATTCAAATGGGGTGAGAAGGGTATGGAGTGGGAGGTCTTGCCTGCCAAACCGTGTTCAAGTGGGGTACCCTAGTCCAGTTGGTTAAACTGAATTGGGAGCAGACTAACTAACAAGTGGTAAGAGTTTTCTCTAGCTGAAGTTTTTCTGGTTTCTTGGTGACAGAAAGGCGCGGGTCCGTTTAATTGTTAGTTGATTACCTAACAGGTGCCCTGTGTATACCCAGGTGACCCTCCATTATGTGCTGTGGAGTCGGTTCCAACCTTGCATAGGGTTTCCTAAAGAGGCTATGAATCTTTATGGGAGCAGAGAATGAGAAGTCAGCCTCCTTATTCTCCCGTGGAACAGTTAGTAGTTTGGAACTGCTGACCTTGAGGTTACCAACCTGACTTGCTGCTACGCTACCAGAGCTCTTTATAATGGGACCAGCCTACAACAGGGAGTATAGTGGCTCTATAGGAGAAGCACTGGGTTGCAAACCACAAGGTCAGCTGTTCGAGCCCACCAGCCACTCCTCAGGAGAACGATGTTTTCTGCTCCAGCAAAGATTTACAACCTTGGAAACCCCATACAGGGTCGCTATGAATTGGAACCGACTCAAAGGCATTAAACATTTGGATTCTCTTCCCCAGAAGTCATACAACACACCCTTAGGAGACATTACCAAAGCAGGGTTAGCGAATCTTTTGAAAAAGGATTACACCGAATTAAAGTGTTATCAAAAACATTCTCTCAATGACCTGTTTCTTGAGCCCTAACTTTATTTACGGTAGAGGTTGTTGCGTTGGAGCACTAGACCCAGATTGCCTTGTTTGTCGGGATCCTCATTCTCTCTTCCTAGCTGTTCTGGGTACTTAACCTCCTCTGGCTGGTTTCCTCTATTACAAGGGTGAATTTGGAGTGCCTGGGTGGTGCAATTGGTTGTGCTACATTGCTAATTGAAAAGATTAGTGGTTTGAGCCCATTCAGAGGCATCATGGAAGAAGGGCTTGGCAATCTACTTCCCTAAATCAGCCGCTGAAAATCGTATAAGGTACGATTTTGTTCTGATACACATAGTGTGGCCAGGAGTTGGAAACTGTTACAAAATATGCAATTTAAAGTGAAATTAGCATCTATTTCAGAGTTGTGTTTTTATGTAATGAACTTGGAGTAGGACCTCACATCTAAGCAGTCTGCAATCAACTTTTTTGACCATTCCCAGCATTATTTGAGAAATGTAAAACCCATGACCACATTGTCAATTATGTATTTTTCAAATTTTTCTAATAGATTAGCAATACAACTAACTGCTGATTTTTTCCAAAGTATTGCTGATGTGAAATAGCTCTCATCACCAAATAGTTGTTCTTATGCTTTGTCCTTGCATGACTGAACCATTTATGAGAACTAAGACTTTGATTCTATTTTTATATGCTAAATTGTACCCATTCCACCCAATGGAATGTAGAAATTATCAGACAGTATCATTAACATCACATGCAAGTAAAATTTTCCTAAAGATTATTCAGGAACGGCTGCAACATTACATTAATGGGGTATTGCCAGAGGTTCAAGCCAGGTTCAGATGAGGACGTGGAATGAAGGATATCATTGCTATTGTCAAAGAAGGATCTTGGCTGAAAGCAGGGGAATCCCAGAAAGACGTTTACCCTGCTTTATTGTCTGTACAAAGGCTTTGAACAGTGTGGATTATGACAAGCTCTGGACAACATTGCCAAGAATGAGTATTCTGGAACACTTAATTGTGCTTATGCGGAACCTGTACGTAGACCATGATGCAGTTGTTTGACTCAAACAAGGGGACACTGGTTAAAAATCAGGAACGGTGTGTATCAGGGTTGTATTCTTTCGCCATACTTATTCAATCTGTATGCTGAGCAAATACTCAAGAGTAGCTGGATTATAAGAATATGACATCAGGTTTGGAGGAAGACTCATTAACAACCTGCAATATGCAAATGATACAACCTTGCTTGCTGAAAACAAAGAGAGCGTAAAATACTGATAAAGATCAGACACTACAGCCTTCAGTATGGGTTGAACCTCATTGTAATGAAAACGAAAATCCTCACCACTGGACCAATATTTAACATCAAAGTCAATGGAGAAAAGTTTGAAGTTGTCAAAGACTTCACTTTTCTTGGATCAACCATCAACACTCATAAGAAGCGGCAGCCAAGAAATCAAACGATGTATTGCATTGGGCAGTCTGTTGCACAAGGACCTCTTTTAAGTGTTAAATAGCCAAGATGTCAGTTTGAGGACTAAGGTGTGCCTGACCCCAAACATGGTATTTTCAGTAACCTCATATGCATGTGAAAGTTGGGCAACGAAGATTGTAGAAGAATTACACATTTGAGTTATATTGGAGAAGAATATTAAAAGTATCATGGACCTATTGTTGTTGTTGTTAAGTGCCATCGAGTCGGTACGACCCATAGCGACCCTGTACAGGGTTTCCGAGGTTAGAACAAACAAATTTCTATTGGAAGAAGTACAACCAGAATGTTCTATAGAAACCAAGATGGCAAGACTTGGTCTCTCATAGTTTGGACATATCAGGAGGGACTAGTCCCTGGAGGACATTATGCTTGGTAAAGTGGTAGTTCAGTGAAAAAGAGGAAGACCCCCCTTATTGGGTTGGTTTGGCCCATTGGCGGCACCGTTGGGTTCGTGTGGCGCTGTTTTTGCGGTTTTTGTGGGGGTCTGGGGTGTTTTTTTTTGTTTTGTGTATGTGTGAACCGCTTTTTGGGGGCACCTAACAACAACCTAAGTTTAAACAACAAGGAGTTTCATTTTGGTCATTTTTCTTATATACATAAAGAATTTTAAGTCTCTGTCTAATCACATGAATTTTTAAAATTTTCTTTCCTCACCCCCAAGAGCTGTTATTCAGTTATTTTTTTTTTTTTACTTTCCTTGTGTTCTTCATTTAAAAAATATTAACCTCATCTAGAATTTATAGTAGTGTATAGGGTGATGGAAGGAGCTCTGGTAGCATAGTGTTTATAAATCGGGCTGCAAACTGCAAGGTCAGCAGTTCGAAACTACCAGCTGTTCCGCGGGATAAAGATGAGTGTTTCTGCTCTCGTAAAGATTTACAGCCTCGAAAACCTTTGAATCAGAACCGACTCCACAGCACATAACCACATAGGGTAATGTGGATCTGTTCCTTTCTATTTGCTTAACTATACTGTCAATACAAAGTGTTGTGTAATCTGTCATTTCCCTAGGTATTATCATACCTCTTTATGTGGTAACTTTGTTAAGTGCCATCGAGTTGGGTCTGACCCACCGCGACCCTCTATAGGGTTTCCAAAGAGCGGCTGGTGCCGACCTTTTAGTTCAAACCAACTTTGCAGTCTAGCACATTAGCCCACAGCACCACACCAGGACTCCATATGGGAAATTTAGGGCCTAAAAATATATCCAGTAGTTTCTTCTTGGGCTAGTGTTTTGTTTTGTTTGTTTTTTGCTACTTAATCTTTATTTAAATTATCATTCTCTAGAAGGCACATTTATTTTTAGAGCTAATTCAGTAGCATACAGCACATACAGAGGGAATACTTTGTTATTTCATGAAGAGACATTCTATACCTGGAAATCACTTTTTCAGAGTAAGAAATTTTGTTCATGCAGAGAAAACAAAAAATTAACGAAGGCCAAAATTCAGTCACATATTCATATTGATATGTTTGAGTATGTCCAGGTATATTTACCCATGTCAAGCAGGGCAATTCCTAAGTGACTCCTGATGTCCTGGAAAGGGTGTGCTGGCTTGGGGCCAAAGAATTTTGTTGAGCTTGGTTTGTGGGGAGATGGTTGAAATGTCGCTTAGTGGTTTTTAGTGGTTTGTGTTTCCTGGGAAACTTGAAGAAATAAAGCATGAAAAGGTCTAGGCATCTTCTTCTTCTCCTTTTTCAGTTTCATCCTCTGTGTCCCTTACTGCTCCCTCCTCGGATGCTGTCTCTCCATCTTCTTAATTCTTCCCTTAGGATTCAGGGAGATTGCCCCCAGCATCCTCATCCTCTTTTTCACCTCATTTTCTCCACTTTCTTCAGCGTTCTCTGTTTCCTCTGTAGTGCTCTGTGCCTCTCCAGATACATCACTATTAGGAAGGGAAGTTGCTTCCTCGGACGATTTACCTTTGAGCCTAGAGGCGGAGTCAAGCCAAGGAATGAATATATAATAGTCTCTTTGGCAGAGACGAGTCAAAATCCCCACCATACTGCTCTTTGTTGAAGATCTGGGGGGACAAAGGAATCCCGTTTTGAGTTTTTTCTCTCCAGTTCCATTCTCTCTCATCCACTTCCTCTACTGTCTTTATCTCCAGGTGTATCTAATTCCTTAAAGTCAATTTTGTTAGTTTCCAAAAAGCCCACTACTTCTTGCTGTTTCTTCCTAATCCCTGTCTGGTCAGGTAGTTACTAGTCTGCCATTTTCTCCTGCAAAGCGAGGCCTGGTAAAGAGCAGCCCTCCCGCTGTTGACAATTGTGACTGTACCCCTCCACAATGCACACCAGGTTCACGCTGCTCAGCTTGTCCCTGAAACCCAGCTGCAGATGAACTGGGTGTCTTGGTGTCTCCCGCGTGCGTGGGCGAGTCATCACCTGAGTTGGCAGCTGAATGGTGTCTTGCTTGATACAGCAAGGACAGGGGGCAGGGCTAGTATGTTTTAAATTTTTGTTGCTGTGATAGACTGTAGTATCTGGCAGGATTATTCTGCTATAGTTTTTTAGAACCATGTTTTTGCTGTTAAGAATGGAATTGTATCCCACCTGATTCTCAGTGGTTTGGTAATTATTTAATAATGTAATATCCCCCATGATGTCAGCCAATCAGGTCTAAGGAGATAAGGTAGGCTGTCTCAGGTCACAGCCCTCATCAGATGTGTGGCCGGCACCACTTGATCTTCCTAGAGAGAAGTGAGTAAAGGAGGGACCTCAATTCTACCAAGAGAGAAGAGCTGCGTCTTTTAGACCTGTGGCGCCTGCACTGAGACCCTCCGAGATCCAGGAGAGGATTAATACCAAGACACTTGGAGGTCTCCAAAGAATGCTGGGCCCACAGATGTTGAAAGGAGGCAAGATCCTTATCAAAGAGTTAACAAAAAGCCTTCCTGTAGACCTGGCACTTTAAACTCAGACTTCTAAACCTCCTAAGGGGAGTGCTGTGGCTCCCTAAAGTAAGCACTAGACTGGGAACCACAAGCTCACCAGCTGCTCCACAGGAGAAAGATGAGGCTTTCTGCTGCCACAAAGAAACCCTTTATAAAGGGTTGCTACTGACTCAATGGCACACAAGCCTCTTAAACTGTGAATCATGTTTGTTAAAATCATCTACTTGTGGTCTTTGTTACAGCAGCACTAAGTAAGATATACACCTTTAGTATTCTGTATGACCTTTAGAAATGTCTTATCTTTTCCCTGCAAATCATCCTAGGATTTATGATACCTGGTTGAATCTACAAATTAATGTGATTATCCAGAAACATTCACTCATACCAGACAATAGTCATACTCTCATGAGTTTTATAGGCACACTGTTCGCAAGACACATGCTTTGGGTAGGCAGACATGCGTCAAATGTAGTATTACAGATGACTAATCCAAGTTCATACACAGGGAGCTCATTTTCCCTAAAGGGCAAACCTGGGGTTCGTGTTTGTCAGGCAAGCAGATGAGGTAAGAGGATTCCAGACGACACGTGGTCATCGGTAGATTCCACTGTTCACTCAACCAGGTCAAACAGTGTGGTAGCAATGCTGAAAAAGAAGAGACTGAAGGGTCAGGCACGTGTCGTGCCCCACAAGTCATGCCAAGATGCTTGGATAGTATCCTGTTCCCAACAGGGAGCTCTGAAGGGCTTTTCAGCTCCTTGATATTGTAAGATGAAGTGAAGAAAGCTGGGTTACCACTGAAGGTAGCGTAAGCTAGAGATTAAGAGTTGTGTAGTCAAGGAGAGGGAAGGAAAGAAAGAAGTGTTCAGAGTTGCCCTAGACCAGACGGGGTGGATGGAAGTGGAGTAAGGTAGATGGTGGGTTGCGTGCCAAGTTTGTGAAAAGGGTGGTTAACTTGGATATGGGGCATGTTGGAGAAGACATTTTGCAGTAGGGTAGTAGAACACAGGAGCTGTATCTTGAGCATGATGGTACATTTGAAGCATCTGCCACACCCAGGTAGTGAGCTCCAACAAACAGCTGAATAGAATTGGGAATGCCTTGCTGGATTGTTGGGTGGAGACTTAAAGGTCTATTTGCTTAGTTGGTGATTGAAGTCACAGCAATGAAGGTGTCCAAAGTGGCTATTTTGTCCAAAATATTTTAGTCCAAAAACGTGCTACCCATTTCCTAGATGTTGGTTAAGGAGACTGTATATAGTCAGACCGGGAGACCTGAAGCGCACAGCTTTAGCATGACAAATTGAGGTATCCCCAGACTCTGGACTCGCCCTGAGTGGCTTGGTATGTCATGCTGGATCTCGTGCTAAAGTCCTCTTTACCTCTGACTCCATCAGTTCCTGCTAGGTCTTCTGTGCTTACCCCCTTTTCTAACAGCACAAGTTGAAAATGGTATTCTGGTGTAGTTGCAGTAACCTGCTGACTGGAATTCCTCCTGTCTCAGATCCTGTACACTATTCCAGAGCCAAGGATTCGTTGTTTTGGCAACCCTTTGGGAAGCTGTGGTTTAGATATTCCTCTTTAAAGGTAGATATGATCACTTAAAACCAAACGGCCACCACTTGTTTGTGAGTTTCTGTGATTCTGAAAGCTATGCCACCGGTAATTTTTTTGGGTGTCTTGTAAATACAATTTTTTTGTTTTATGCACTTTTTAAAATGTTTTATTGTGAATTATGTGATAGTTTACATGGGAGAACATTAGCTTTACAATCATCCTATCGTGTATCATTTCATTGCCATGGTTACAATCCCCTCCATTCATCATCAAACAACCAGAGGTTATACCCTGTAAGCCTGCCCCCTGGTTGTCAGCACATAGTCCCTCTCCCTCTCTGGGTCTAAAGTTCCCAGCTGCTCCATCTCGCGATGTCATTGTCTCTGGCTCTATCTCGGAAGTCACTGCTTCTCTGGGTAGGGTCCCGCTCTCTGCTCTTCTCCCTTGATGGTCCCAGGGATGTCTTGTTTTATTCACTTTTAATATAAAGGGAGGAGTTTTACATTTAAGTAAATTATTTTGTTTTGTTTTCCCTCCATATGTGGTAATCAATCATGAGGAAAACCAATGGTATATATATTTTCAAGTTTGGTTAATACAGGTGTATAAGAGCGTCAATTATTTTCTCTATGCCAAAACAAAATTTCTTTGCCTTGATAAATACATGCTAACTAGTATTGATTTCTTTAGAACAAATAAACTGAAAATGTTAGAGATTTAAAAAAAAAAAAAGGACTGTGCCTTGAAAAAGACCCTGGGCCCAGACTTCCGATGTCATTGCTTATATAACTTTAGGATCATAACCACTGGTCACTGGACTGAATCAGGAATTCCAGAAATCCAATGAAGAAAGGATAGCGCATATGGTGGTTAAGCACACTACTCAGAGCTTTGGTAGTATAGCGGTTACGAATCTGGCTGCGAACCTTAAGATCAGCAGTTCGAAACTACCAGCTGCTCCGCAGGGCCACTGGTATTTTAAATACCAACAGGGTCACCGATGGTGGAGAGGTTTCAGATGAGCTTTCAGACAGAGACTAGGAGAAAAAGTGACAAACTACCTCTGAATATTTAGTCACTGAAAATCTTATGAATAGCAGAGAAACACTGTCAGATATAGTGCTGGAAAATGAGCCTCTCAGGTTGGAAGGCACTCAAAATGTGACTACAGAAGAGCTGCCTCCTCAAAGTAGAGTTGACCATGATGACGTGAATGGAGTAAAGTCCGTGGGACCTTCATTTGCTGATGGGTCACAACTCAAAATGAAGAGAAACAGCTGTAAACATCCATTAATAATCAGAACATGGAATGTAACAAGTATGAATCTGGGAAAACTGAAATTTGTCAAAAATGAAATGGAACGCTAAACATCAATATCTTAGGCATTAGTGAGCTGAAATGGACTGGTATTGGCCATTTTGAATCTGACAACCACATGGTTTACTATGCTAGGAATGACAAATTGAAGAGGAATGGTGTTGCACTCATCGTCAAAAAGAACATATCCAGATCAGTCATGCTGTCTGTGATAGGATAATAACCATGCGCCTAGGGAAGCCCAGTTAATACCAATATTAGTCAACTTTATGTACCAACCACTAAAGCCAGTGAGGATGAAATAGAAGAATTCTACCAACTTCTTCAATCTGAAACCGATCAAACATGTAATCAAGATGTATTGATCATTATTGGTGATTAGAATGCAAAGGTTGGGAGCAAAGAGGAAGGATCAGTAGTTGGAAAATATGGCCTTGGTGATAGAAATGATTCTGCAAAACCAATGATTTGTTCATTTCAAATACCTTCTTTAGACAGCATAAGAGATGACTATACACATGGACCTTGCCAGATGGAATACATGAAATCAAATTGACCACATCTGCGGAAAGAGACAATGGAAAAGCTCCATATCAGTCAAAACAAGGCTGGTGGCAGACCATCAATTACTGATATGCAAATTCAAACTGAAGCTGAAAAAAATGAAAACAAGTCTACGAGACCCAAAATATGACCTTGTATATATCCCACCTGAATTTAGAGATCATCTGAAGGACAGATTTGATACATTAAACACTAAAGACAGAAGACCAGAAGAGTTGTGGGATGATATCAAGAACATCACACATGAAGATAGCAAAGTCATTGAGAAGACAAAAAAGGAAAAGGTCAAAATGGATGTCAGGACGACACTGAAATTTGCTCTCCAGCATAGAGATGCTAAAGCAAATGGAAGAAATGAGGAGGTACAAGAGATGAACAGAAAAATTCAAAGATGATAAAGCCAAATATTACTACAAATTTTGTAAAGATCTGGAGTCAGAAAACCAAAAAGGAAGAACATGCTCAGCATTTCTCAAGCTGGGGGAACTGAAGGAAAAATTCAAGCCTTGATTTTCATTATTGAAAGATTCACTGGGCAAATGATTGAATGATGCAGAAAGCATCAAGAAAAGATGGAAGGAATACAGAGTCACTGTACCAAAAGGAAATGGTTAATGGTCAGTCATTTCAAAAGGTAACAGTGATCCTGAAGGAGAAAGTCCAAGGTGCATTGAAGGAATTGGCAAAGAACAAGGCACCAGGAATTGACGGAATAAAAATTGAAATCTTTCAAGAAAGTGAGACAGCACTGGAGGCACTCACTTATCTCTGCCAAGAAATTTGGAAGACAACTATCTGGCCGACTGATTGGAAGAGATCCATATTTGTGCTGATTCCAAAGTGAGGTGACCCAACGAAATGTGGAAATTATTGGACCATCTCTTTTGATATTCCATGAGAGTAAAGTTTTACTAAAGGTAATACAGAAATGGCTGCAAGCATACATTGACAGAGAACTTCCAAGAGGTTCAAGCCAGATTTCGAAGAGGCCTTGGAACGAGGGATTTCATTGCTGGTGTCCGATGGATCTTGGCTGAAAGCAAAGAATATCAGAAAGATGTTTACTTGTGTTTTATTGACTATGCAAATGCTTTAGATGGTGTGGATCATGACAAGCTATGGACAACATTGTGAAGTATGAGTATTCTGGAACACTTAATTGTGCCACGAGGAATCTATACCTGGACCAAGAAGCAGTTGTTCGAACAGAACATAAGAACACTAAATGTTTTAAAATTAAAAAAGGTGTGCAACAAGGTTGTATTCTTTCACCATACTTCTTCAACCTGTATGTTGAGCAAATAATACGAGAAGCTGGGTTCTATGAAGAAGAACGTGGCGTCAGGATTGGAGAAAGACTCATTAACAACCTGCGATATGCAGATGATACAACCTTGATTGCTGAAAGTGAAGAGGACTTGAAACATTTATTGATGAAGATCAGAGAGCACAGCCTGCGGTATGGGTTGCATCTCAATGTCAAGAAAACAAAAATCCTCACCACTGGACCAATAAACAACATTCTTATCAGTGGAGAAAAGATTTAAGTTGTCAAGGACTTCATTCTTCTTGGATCAACTATCAACTCTCAAGGAAGCAGCAGTCAAGAAATCACATGATGTATTGCATTGGGCAAATCTGCTGCACAAGACCTATTTAAAGTGTTGAAGAGCAAAGACGTCAGCTTGAGGACTAAGGTGCGCCTAACTCAAGCCATGGTATTTTCAATAACCTCATATGCATGCGAAAGCTGGACAGTGAATAAGGAAGACCGTAGAAGAATTGATCTTTTTGAGTTATGGTATTGGAGGAGAATATTGAAAGTGCCATGGGCTGCCAAAAGAACCAATAGATCCGTTTTGGAAGAAGTGCAGCCAGAGTGCTCCTTGGAAGCCAAGATGGCCAAACTTCGTCTCTCATACTTCAAACATATTGTCAAGAGGGACCAGTCACTTGAGAAAGATATGTTTGGTAAGGTGGAGGGTCAGAGAAAAAGAGGAAGACCTCCAACAGGATGGTTTGGCCAAGTGGCAGCATCGATGGACTCAAGCGTGGCAACAGTGGTGAGGTTGGCCCAAGATCGGGCAGTGTTTTGTTCTGCTGTGCATAAGGTTGCTATGGGTTGGTCCCGACTCGATGGCACTTAACCACAACATGATCACTGCAGTATTGTCATAATATTGGTGTCTTTTCCTAATCAGACCTATTCTTGCTGCTTCCTACCCTACCCCATTGAAGCTGGCTTGGCCTTGTGACTTGCTCCAGTTAATGAAGTATGAGTTAAATGAAATGTGCCACTTTAGAGCAAATTCTTTATGAACTATTTTGTGGTTTACCAAGTTGCTCTTTTCCCTCAGGTACAAGGCCAGCGTTTCACAGACAGACGGGAGTGAAGAGGACTCGGAGCGAGTCGGCTCACCCACCGAGGACATAAAAATAAGGAAATCAACCCTCATTGGAATAAACCACTCCACATTGGACTCAGGTAAGCACAGCTTAATCTAGTGCCAGCCATTAGGCTGCAGCACAGTATTCTCACACATACCTCTACACCCTCTATCCTGATGTGCTACCATTCCACTGTCAGTTTGTTGTACTGTGATGGCTTGTGCATTGCTGTGATTCTGGAAGCTATGCCAGGGGTATTTTAATTACCAGCAGGGTCACCTCCAGTAGACAGGTTTCAGTTGAGCTTCTAGACAAAGACAGACTAGGAAGAAGGAGAGATGGACTACTACTGAGTATTTAGTCACTGAAAACCTTATGAGTAGCAGTGTAACACTGTTAGTACCAGAATACTGAATATTGATACATGATGAAGAGCACCAGAATATTGTCAGATATAGTGCTGGAAGATGAGCCCCTCAGGTTGGAAGGCCTTCAAAACACGACTAGGGAAAAGTTGCCTTCTCTAGTTGACCATGATGATGCCAATGGAGTAGAGCCCTCAGGACTTTCATTTGTTAATGGGGCACAACTCAAAATGAACGAAAACAGCTGTAAACATCCATTAACAATTGGAACATGGAATGTGTGAAAATTGGAAACTGTCAGAAATTAAATTGAACACATAAACATTGATATCATAGGCACCAGTGAGCTGAAATGGACTAATACTGGCCATTTGAATCTGACAATCACAGGGTTTATACTATGTCGGGAATGACAAAATGAATGGTGTCGCATTCATCATCAAAAAGAATATATCAAGATGTGTCTTGAAGTACACTGCTGTCTCTGATAGGATAATATCCATACTCCTACAAGGAAGACCAGTTAATACCACTATTCAAATTTATGCGCCAACCACTAAAGCCAGTGATGATGTAACTGAAGAAGTCTGGTAGCGTAGTGGTTACGAATTGAGCTGCGAACTGAAGGTCAACAGTTCGAAATTACCAGCTATTCCGCGGAAGAAAGATGAGGCTTTCTGCTCCTATAAAGATTTACAGCCTCGGAAACCCTGTTGCTATGAGTCAGAACTGACTCCACGGCACAAAACAATAACAACCAACTTCTTCAGTCTGAAATTATCAATACATTTTGATTGCATGCTTGATCAATTACTGGTGATTGAAATGCAAAGGTTGGAAACAAAGTGGAAGGATCAGTTGGTGATAGAAACAATGCTGGAGATCACATGACAGAATTTTGCAAGACCAGTGATTTACTCACTACAAAAACCTTTTTTAAACACCATAAATGATGACTATACATATAGACCTCACCAGGTGGAATAAAGTTGATTACATCTGTGAGAAAAGATGGTGGAAAAGCTCAATATCATCAGCCAAAACAAGGCCAGGGGATAAACTGTCTATTACCCATATGCAAGTTCAGGGTGAAGCAAATTAAACCAAGTCCATGAGAGCAAAAATATGACTAAAGATATCCCACCTCAATTTAGAAACCATCTCAAGAACAGATAATATGCATTAGGCACTAGTGACCAAAGAATAGAGAGCTGCAGAGTGACATCAAAAACATCATACAGGTAGAAAGCAAACGGTCATTAAGGAAAGAAGGAAAAGACCAAAACGGATGTCAGAGACTCTGAACCTTGTTCTCCAGTGTTGAGATGCTAAAGTAAATGGAAGAAATACGGAGGTAAAAGAACTAAACAGAAAGTTTTAAAGGGCAACTTAAGAAGGTAAAGTCACTGGACCAAAAAGCAATGGTCGATGTTCAACCATTTTGAAAGGTAGCACTGATTAAGAGTCAATGATACTGAAAGAAGTCCAGGGTGCATTGAAAGCATTGGCAAAGAACAAAGCACCCAGAATTGATGGAATACGAATTGAAATCTTTAAACAAACTGATGTGGCACTGGAGGCACTCACTCATTTATACCAAGAAATTTGGAAGGCGACTACCTGGAAGACTGGGCAACTGACTGGAAAAGAGCCATATTTGGGCCCATTCCAAAGAGAGTTGACCCAACGAAATACAGAAATCAAACAAATACCAATATCACATGCAAGTGAAATCTTCCTAAAGATAATGCAAAAAAACAGCTGCAACCACCATACATTGACAGAGACCTACCAGAGGTTCAAGCCAGATTCAGAAGAGGATGTGGAACCAAGGATATCATTGCTGATGTCCAACGGATCTTGGCTGAAAGCAGAGAATACCAGAAAGATGTTTACCTGGGCTTTATTGAAGATGCAAAGGCTTTCGTGACAATCTATGGACAACATTGCAGAGAATGCATATTCTGGAACCCTTGATTGTACTCATGAAGAACCTGTACCTAGACCAAGAAGACAGTTGTTCAAACAGAATAAGGGAACACTGAATGGTTTAAAATTAGGAAAGGTATACATCAGAGTTATGTTCTTTCACCATTAGAGTGCTCCTTGGAGGCCAAGATGACCAAAGTTCGTCTCTCATACTTCGGACATATTGTCAGGAGGGACCAGTCACTGAAGAAGGATATCATGTTTGGTAAGGTGGAGGGTCAGAGAAACAGAGGAACACACCTAGAGAAATGGATTGGACAAGTGGCAGCATCAATGGGCTCAAATGTGGCAACAATAGTGAGGTTGGTCCAGGATCAGGCAGTGTTTCGTTCTGCTGTAAGGTCGCTATGCATCAGTACCGACTCGATGGCACCTAACAACAATAAATTCCATCTGTATGCTGAGTCAATAATCTAAGAAGCTGGATTAAATGAAGAAAAAACCTGTGATATGACCTTGCTTGATGAAAACAAAGAGGATTTAAAAACATACTGGAGAAGATCAAAGACCACAGCCATCGGTATGGGTTGCATCTCAATGTAAATATAACAGAAATCCTTACCACTGAACCAATGAATAACATCAGGATACACAGAGAAAGACTGAAGTTGTTAAAGACTTCATTTTGATTGGCTCAACTATCAACACTCCTGGAAGCAGCAGTCAAAAAATCACATCTGCTGCACAAAACCTTTTTAAAGTGTTTTTTAAAGTGTTTGAGAGCAAAGGTGTCAACTCGAAGACTAAGGTGCACCTGAACCAAGCCATTGCATTTTCAATAATCTCATATGCATGTTAAAGTTGGACAGTGACTAAGGAAGTATTGACAGTACCATGGGCTGCCCAAAGAGTAAACCAATCTGTCCTAGTGGAAGTATAGCCAGGATGGCCAGACTTCGTCTCTGTTTACTTTGGACATATTATTGGGAGGGACCAGTCCCTGGAGAAAAGTATCATGTTTGGTAAAGCGGAGGGTCAGAGAAAAAGAGCAAGACCTCCAACGAGGGATTTAGCACAGTGGAGGCAGCAGTGGGCTCAGACTTATCAACAATTGAAGGTTGCTGTGGAACCGGGCAGTGTTTCAGTCTGTTGTGCGACTCACTCAATAGCACCTAGGAACAACAGCAATTCCGATGTGGTCCTGTAGGATAAGCAACCTTCCTAAAGATGATATATCAACAGCTGCAACAATACACTGAACTGCAAGATCAGCGCTTCATAACCACCAGCCTCTCCTTGGAAATGACTCAACAGTACTGAACAGCATCATACTAATTAAAAGATAAAAAGAATGGTCACAAATTACATCAACAGTGTTATAATTTTTTAATAGGTTTCAGAATATAAGCTGCATAGCTTTTTTAGAATAAAAAATGATGATATAACCTCAGGCACATGCTTTAGAACACTTGCCTAAACAACAAGCAATCTGTCTTTGATGACCACCACAGAAGGGTAGCAAACTTCACAGTGTAGAGACAGATGATCACGTCATAGCATGTTGCCTACAACAGGATATTCTGACAATCAGGACAGTAAATAGAACACAGTATACAGTTTCAAGTCTTCAAGCATTGCTTTCTGTCCAAGTGAAAAGCAGTCTTAAAACCATTGTTAAAAACAACAGATGTAGTTAGTCCAGCTTGAAAGCAGTGTGAGGAAAGATTCTTCCCCTTAACTAAGAATAAAATGAACTAGAAATAAATTACTACAATACAGGGACAATGGCACAGAGAGAATGAAATAAACAGAGGGAAAGTCATCTTTTCATCATTGCATAGTCTTCGAAGCAGCAAATGTGGAAGAGGACAGTGAAAAGCCACTTCCTTTTACACCGCCCAAGGATCACCTCTGCTGATGACTTGGGCACCCATGGAGTTAAGTTGCTTTATAAGCGCACACACACCATAAGCTTCCTACCTTCTAAGAGAAGGCAGTTCCTTTCACATCAAGCACAGTAAGAAAACAGATACCCAAACACTCCAGGAAACTGCATCTGTCTCAGCCGCCTGACGGTGGGTTTGTCAAGGTAAAGCCTCAGCATGGACCAGAATACCTCCCTGTGGTCCTGTGCACCTGGTAGCATCTTCTCAGGCCCTCAGTATGGGGAGCAGTCTCCTTAAACCATGGCTTCCAGGACACGCCAGAAGGTACTGAGGCTGGCCACCTGCTGCAGCTGTTCCTTCCCTGTCCCAGGTCTGTGACGTGGGCAGAGCTGAGAACCAGAAAGCTTCCTTTATGCTTGAGATCATGTTGTAAAAGAAAAATGCACAGTGCAATAAAATTTGTTGTAGCTGTTGAGTTGAATTGACTTTATAAATCAAACAGTTGTCCAAATGGGAGCACTTGGGTGTGAAGTGTGCCTCTCAGTCTGTGTTTAAAATAAAAAGTCTCACTTTGTACTGCGCTTTTTGTTCTACGGGTGGTCAGATGCTGTCACCAACTCAAACCACTGCCTGAGAGCATCACTGAGCGTCTCTGGAAGCGCATTCACATCACGGAGAATTATATAGAATGGGAACGGAAACTCTTCCATGTAGGATCGGATCTCCGGCATCTCTCCTGGACCTTTAAATATTGGTACTTTAATGTCCAAGATAGAATCCTGTCCAAAAAAAAAAAAAAAAATTAAGTGTGTACCTTGGCTTGCTCTCATATATCTCTCTTGCTGATAACTTTTAATCCTGCCTGAAACTAGTTGAAACTAGTTTCTATTTCTAAAGTATATGGACAAGACAGAGCAGACAGGCTATCAAGGCTTCACTGTGACTGCCCTGTGGGCACAGACAGGTGCTTCCGATGACAGTAAGGTGATACCAAGGGGAGTTCTGGGCCCCTGAGGAGTGAGTCCTGGCTCCAACACTCATTGTTTACAGCCTCTCAGTGCTTCTGCCCTTTAACTGTACACAAGGGTCAATGACCCCCAGCCCTAGGTCAGGAGCCCTGGTGGCTTAAGTGAGAAGTTTGCCAATTGCCCACCACAGTGCCTGACCAAGCCATGTGTTAGAGGTTGTGTATGTGATGCAGGCCACATTTCAAGTGGCACATGTTGAAGGGAAGTCTCCACTTTATCCCCAGGCAAGGGGACTTTTAGCACTCACTCACCCGTGAATTGGGATTGTCTAACACAACAAAAATGACAAAGATGTTAGCACTGCGGGCAGCCTGAACTGCTGTTAGGACTCTTTCTTTGCCCTCAAGGAAAAGACCGCGTCCATCGGAGACCACCAGGAGGAGCTGTGAAGTGTCTGTAGTAGAACATGAGAGGAAGGAAGAGACTGGAATGAACACTCTGTGCTGTCAAAACCACACATTATGAATCTGATGCATCTGAACACAAAAGGGTCCCTGATTAGATCTACTGGTATGGATGCAAGTCAGAGACAAGGCTGTGCTGATAAAGGCATTCATTCTAGCTCTGTCAACAGACACTTCTCAAAGTGGTGTGTGGTGCTTCAGGGAATCTAACACATTTAGAACAACTAACAACATGTATGAGAATTGAAACACGTTTCTGTCTATAAAGTACAAAAATATGCCAGTACTGAGTAGCTCACTAGAAGAAAGTGCCCAAATCAAACTCTGGAGCTGTTTCTGGAACTTTCCCCTCTTTCAGTCATGTATATCACCTTCGGATTTTTGTCATTTCTTGGTACCTGTTATGCTCTTTCTTGAAGTTGATTCACTATATTTAAACAGAAGAGCACCACAATAAAGTTATTTAAAAGACTTTAGGTATACAATGCTGCCAACTAGAGACTCTTAGGGCCTAAGGACTTGCTCTGTTTCTTTCACGGAAGTCAGCAAATGTCAAGAGAGGTATCAATGACTTGCTTCAAACAGGAAACTGCTCCGTGATGTTGAAAAGGATGAAGAAATGCAATTTGCAATCCACAAATTGTGGCTGGATCTACTTTTCAATCATACTCCTTTGCTTTTCTGTTTTTAAAATATAATAGACTAGTTCATGTTGGTGGTAGTGTCAAGTGCTGCTAAGCTGGTTCCAACCCACAGTGACCCTGTATAGGGTTTCTGGCAGGTTTCAACCACTGACACTTGTGACACGCCAGTACTTTTGCAAACACACTATTTCTTTTCACAACTCTAAACTCCGACTGTCAAATATATGCTACCCAATTAGACAAACTAGCGTAGTGGTCTCGACTCGGGCTGCTATCCTCAGGGTCAGCAGTTCGAAACTACCAGCTGTTCTGCGGGAGAAAGATGAGGCTGCTCCCGTAAAGATTTACAGCCTCGGAAACTCTATACAGGGTCGCTATGAGTCAGAACCGACTCCACGGCACATAACAACAACAATTAGACAAACTAATGTCTAATTCCCATAGATAATTAATGAATGAATGAGTGGGTAACCAATTCCAAGAATGCTGATTACTTAACATCTACTTATGTCTGACTATACTCTGCCAGGGTACAGTCACAGGAAAAACAGCTCCTGAATACAGAGACCAGGAAAGCACTTTTTTTTTTTTTTTTAGCAAACAGGAAGAAATGCAGCTTACCTGGACTCGTGTTTTGTGAGAGCTGCTGAGCAGCTGCGAACATGCTGGCTGAGGACTCCAGAAACTAAATCAGAGCCAGAAACAAGACCATTAGAAAATGATTTTAACTCTGTTTCCACGGTCACACAGATGAAAAGGACTTCTAACACTTGAGTAGTTTTCACATAATAGCAATCAAGGTGTCCTTTCAAGCTACCCACATGAAGGATGAAGAGCCATGTGCTGCTTGGTGTCTTACCCACAGGTTCTCACCTTCGCCAGCACAAGCAGGTTACAGTATTTACAATGTACACCCCACTGATGTTTTATAAGCCATCCCAAAAGAAAAGAAATACTGCCCTAAAACCTATTTTCTGTCAAAAAAGAGAACTATCTAAGCAAATAAAGACCAAAATGTCCACTGCTCCCTCCTTTAAGAAAAGCAGCTAAATGAGAGAAGGAACCAGGAGGACAGAATTCTATCCCAAGCTCCGTGTTGAACTTTTTATGTCATTCTGAGCAAATCCTTGGCAATTTCACATTGTTTCTTCTCTAGACTAAATGGACTGGTCTTAGAAAAATGCTCCAGGTCTCTTGGAAAAACGGAGAAAATTAATGATGCAAAGTCAAATGATATTTAAGGAAGTGAGAAAAAGAGGCTGGGCTTTTAAAATAATGGATGCCAAGGACATTTCTGTTCCATTGGAATACAGGATGAAGTTCAAGGAATAGTCTTTATTCAAGATTATAAAATTTCACTTGTTTTAAGATCACACTGGAGGGAAAAGTACTAAAGATTATGTCTCTCATACAACAGCTTAAGTGTAACTATGCAGAACTCATTTGGTTTTGTCCACATACCTGAGCAATCTTGGTTTTCTTTTGTTGGAATTTGCAGAGCCGCAGAATCTGGGACCCTGAGTTATCACTGAACTGCTCGTGGAATGGATGTAACAGTTTTACAGACTCTCCAAAACTTGGGAGGGCGGGGGAGCAAATACAATGAGAGTTATTTTTTGTTGTGTGATCAAAGTAAGAAAGCAGGGTTGTGGAAAGGTTCTTCCCAATGGGATTAAAAGGTAGCCATACCTGCACACAGCAATCTGACCCACTTCCAGGAGGGTTAGAGCATTTCCAATCACAGCCAGAGATTCAAACGCGAGCTGTGAAATGGTAAGTTAAGTGTTGAAGGAACTGGAACATCCTTTAGAGCGCTCTGTTGTTAAGTGCCATCAAGGTGGTTCCAATCATAGTGACCCTGTATAGGTCACTATTCCTAGAAGCAGCTGGTATGCTTGAACCACTGACTTTGTGGTTCAAACCAACTTTGCAGTCCAGTGCATTAACCCACAGTGCCCACTAGGACTCCAGAGTGCTCTAGATGAGGGCTTTATGTCACTATCAAAACTAGGGGTTCTGGCGGTCAGGTGTGTCAAGGACCACAAATGCGGAAACTGAAACATCTGAGTGCCTAGACATTATCCAGTAGGAGTCAGATTGGTAAATTTGGTACATGAATTAAAAATCCAACCCCCTCCCCCCTCTTTTTTTAACCACATAAAAAGTGACCTTTCATGGGGTAAATTTATTTAAAACCACAAAAAAGAAAAAAAACACAAAACACAAAATCATACATAGTAACATCAGGCTGTAGAACTATAATAGGAAACTTTGTGGTTGTATGCCTTTAAGTTGGTTCCAACTCATAGTGACCCTGTGTAGGATGTCCGAGGAGAGGCTGGTAGATTTGAATCACTATGTTTGGGTTCTAAGTGACCTTGCAGTCTATCTATAGCACCACACCAGATTTTGAGACCACCTTCATAAATGAGTTTTAGAAATTAAAATTCATCCAAGGTAACAATGATGACAATAACGGTGGTGACAACTGTAGCAGCTAACGCCTACAATACCACACCACTTAATTCTCTTAAGAACTCTGAGTATGAGGCAAGCATTAGTATAAAAGGATACCTGAGGAATTTTGGTAGCATAGTGGTTACGAATCGGGCTGCTAACCTCAGGGTCAGCAGTTCGAAACTACCAGCTGTTCCACGGGAGAAAGATGAGGCTTTCTGCT
>NW_006408664.1:585768-589316 GCF_000296735.1 Chrysochloris asiatica | reverse complement strand
AATTGGGCTGCGACCCTCAGGGTCAGCAGTTCGAAACTACCAGCTGTTCCACGGGAGAAAGATGAGGCTTTCTGCTCCCGTAAAGATTTACAGCCTTGGAAACCCTGTACAAGGTCACTATGAGTCAGAACCGACTCCACGGCACATAACCAACCACAACAAAGACTAAGTGTAAGTTCCTGGGGAAGGGACTGTTTGTGAGGCCACTCCTGCTGATCTGGGTGCTCACTGCCTCTTTAACAGCTTGCTGCAAAACAGATGTTGAACACTACCTTTCACATTATGTGTAAAGCAAAAACCCTCTTTGGATTTCTTTCAGTTAATGGAAATGTAGGTCTTTCATAAAAGCACACTGGCATAAAGGGAACTTTGAAAGAGCAAGAATACCCGTATTAATCTATGTATAGTCTTAAAGAATAGCTTAATAATGGTGTTGTACATTGCATTTAGGAGTCCTGTTGTGGCGCTGTAGGATAATGCAATCTTTGGACCATGAGTTCGGTTGAACTGCAAATTCAGCAGTTCAGACTCACCAGCCACTCCTCAGAAACCCTATACAGGGTCGCTAAACATTGTCAGATTTACTTATTCTACAACTGGACAATACCATTAGCAGGGTTAACAAACAAAATAACCATTTAAAAGGTTAACAACAATCAGGGACCAACATATTTGATGAATCTGGGATATTGTCCCTTTTGAGCGCCTTTATAAGTTTAGGTCTTCTTAACACATTCTTAGAAAAGGTTACTAGGTAGTATTTCCAAACAATTCCCGCACCTGACCCCTAATCATAAATCTGTAAAAAACGGTTTGGTATTGATTTCCTATCCAATTGTCACTATAGCTCTCTACCTCACCTGCTTGGTATGGTTGTCTACCATGCTGGAAGAGTCATCGATGGCCAAACAAATCTGATACTGGCGTTTACTGGGCTTGGTCCTTCGAAGCCAAATCTTGTCTTTCCGAAATTGACTGGCAATGTATGGGATGACCTTCCGCATGTTCAGTCGCTTCCCAGTTCGGTAGTCTCCTCTATTAAGTTAAACCAAAGAGAAGCAAAGATCAGTTAACACCTACTTGCCCCTTGAGAACATTAATAATACCATATAAACAAATTGTAGTAACTAGGAAGCTGGTACAAATGAGTTACTGTCAGCTGAAGAGTAAGTCAGTCAGAAAAAGTGGATGTGTGTGAGATAATAATGTAAGAATTTTAGAAATAATCTTTATATAAATATTGAACACTGGATTCTCTTTTCTGTTCTAGAACTGATTTTAGAAATATCCTTGAAAAGACCTATATGATCATTACATGTTCACAAGTAGGCACAGACTATTTCCCCCATCAAACAGTAATAAATAAAAGCAACTGCATCATGCCAAACATCACAGGAACTTTTGTGGTAGAAATAGTAACAAAAACAGGGCAAGGAACTGGTGCCTCGGTGGCAGAGATGACAGGCCAGATGCCAGCACTGTCAATAACGAGGTGAGCTCTGTGAGTGCACCCAAGAGGGGGACGGCTTACTTCAGCTTGGCTGCCTGGGTAGGCTCTAGTATGAGACGAAGCTGTTCACACAACTGTTGCGAAAGAGGTGCAGTTAAGGCCAGATAACTCTGCCACATCTCAGCTGCAGCCTTCTCCTGTGACAAAAGCAACAACATAAGTCAACCGAATAATGTCAGCGCCAAACCAAGGCCATTACACCAAATTGAGGGCTTGAAGCCGAGCAACAGAAATGACTTGCATGAACTTTGTCAGCAGAAGAGCTTTACAGTGTCATTTAGCATCTCTCATGTGTTTAAAAATGTCTCCCCTTCCCCCAAAACCACATCCTACAGTTCCAAATGATAAACAACAGGTGGTAAAATATTAGAACTACAGACCAAATAAATGTCTTTTTCACATCATCTACAAGAAGTATAACAAACACAAGTCCAATTAGGGGAGGATATGTGAATGGGTACTTTGGTACCAGCAGATCCAGCTACTTAAAGTCTCAGCACACATATGTGGTAGGAACAGGAACAATGATGCTGTGTCCACACACTTTAATTTCTGGGTAATCAGCATTGCTACATTAAGTCAGACAGCCTGATGCAGGTGGCCTGATGTGAGGATGACACAGGACAGACTTGCTGTGTTCTCCCTTTTGTGGCTGCCTGGTTTTCAACCTGTCACATCTATTTTCTCATCCATTACACAACTATTAATTACAGAGACAGCAACAAAAGTTAAAGGAATTAAACACATCAGCTTCTTTGTTTTAATTAAAGCTACAGATCTGGGGCAAAGTAGGCTGGAAACAATGAGTTGAGTTTAGACTTACATTTTAGAGCTGTAATTATGTTCTCCATAAGGCAATGGAAGCTAAGAACCCAAGCTTACTGTATCTTTAAAAAAGTAAAGGGGTTGGGGGGAGGAGGCCTCACAATACCTTATAAAAACCCAGTGACTTACTTCTTCTGGGTTTCCAGATTCATGTGGCTGCCACGTCTCCAGCTGTCTCTCCAACTCCTGCCGTAGCTCACTGATGTCTTTTGAAAAAGGCTAACAAGAAAATGTCACAGATGAGACAGGGCTCAACTTGGAATCCCCAGCTGTCTGACACCTCTCCCACAGATGAGCTGCAAGTACCTGAGCCCCGGAGATTCAGAAGTTTAATGGCATAATGAAAAGATGCTACACAAGCATTCTTCTCCTTCCACCTCAGCAAAATCAACAACAAAATACCCATGAAAGCATCAATAATGAAAATGGTTTTTGATTAATCTAGACAGTCACAAAGTCAAACTCTAAGGGGAAAGAACTCGTCCTACATTACTTAACCATCATAACTGTTAACTATCCTGACGGCTCTCACACAAGGCTGCTTTCAGTAAAAGAGTGGTTGTGAGGGCAGGAGGCCAGAGAAGCAGAGGTACCACAACACACAGTTCAGGACACTGACTACCCTCAATGTGACCCTGAGGTGTACTGTGAGAACAATGTCATCTGCTTAGAAAACACCAGTCACACCAATTAAAATAAAAACACCAAAACACCACACTGCCATTGAGTCGACACCCACTTATAGTGGCCCTATAGGACCGAGTTGTTGTTGCTAGGTGCCACTGAGTCAGCACCGACTCATATCGACCTATGCACAGCAGAACGAAACAATGTCTGATCCTGGGCCAGCCTCACTACTATTGCCACACTTGAGTCCATCGATGCTGCCACTTGGCCAATCTATCTCGTTGGGGGTCTTCCTCTCTTTTCTCTGACCTCTCCACCTTACCAAACATGATATCCTTCTCCAGTGACTGGTCCCTCCTGACAATATGTCCGAAGTATGAAAGACAAAATTTAGCCATCTTGGCCTCCAAGGAGCACTCTGGCTGCACTTCTTCCAAAACGGATGTTTGTTCTTTTGGCATCCCAGGGCACTTTCAATATTCTCCTCCAACACCGTAACTCAAAGGCATCAATTCTTCTATGGTCTTCCTTATTCACTGTCCAGCTTTCGCATGCATATGAGTTTATTGAAAATACCATGGCTTGG
>NW_006408664.1:579694-585473 GCF_000296735.1 Chrysochloris asiatica | reverse complement strand
TGTTAATGAGTCTTCCTCCAATCCTGATGCCATGTTTTTCTTCATAGAACTCAGCTTCTCATATTATTTGCTCAGCATACAGGTTGAATAAGTATGGTGAAAGAATACAACCTTGTCACACACCTTTCCTAAATTTAAACCACATGGTTTACTATGCCAGAAATGACAAATAGAAGAGGAATGGCGTTGCATTCATTCTCAAAAAGAACACATCCTGATCAGTCATGAGATACAATGCTGTCTGTGATAGGATAATATCCACATGCCTACAGGGAAGCCCAGTTAATACAACTATTAGTCAAATTTACGCACCAACCACTAAAGCCAGTGAGGATGAAACAGAAGAATTTTACCAACTTCTTCAATCTGAAGTTGATCATTACTGGTGATTGGAATGGTTGGGAGCAAAGAGATCCGTGGTTGGGAAATATGGCCTTGGTGATAGAAATGACACCAAAGAACGCATGATAGAATTCTGCAAAATCAATGATTTGTTCATTTCAGATACCTTCTTTAGACAGCATAAGAGACCACTATACACATGAACCTCACCAGATGGAATAGCTCCATATCATCAGTCAAAACAAGGCCAGGGGCAGATTGTGTAACAGACCATCAATTGCTCATATGCAAACACAGGTCCGAGTAGGATTGTTCTAATATTTGTTAAAATTTTGATATGCTCATTGTGACCTAAAACAACCCGATAGAGTCTATAAAGTTCTAAAATAAAGGTTAAAACAATTCAGAAAAGATCTTTTGTCAACTTATTGAAGCAGTTTGTGAAAGATTGTGTACCTGGAGATCTGTGCCCATCAGGAACTGATGGGCTGTATGAATGGTCGAGTCTCTACTTCTCTCGGCTTTTTCATTCTCTGTCTCCTTGAGGGATTTGTCTGTCATGGGATCTTGGTCTTCCTCTGTTTTAACCGTTTGGGTCTCCATCTCCATCTCATCAAAGCCTATTATCATACAAATATATAGTTTTGCCTTCATGATATTAACATAAAAATCGAGCCTTTTCTATTGCCTATCAATCCTAAAGGTCAAGTAATGATTGACTTTGCTCACTTACTATGTAACATCATTCACAGTGATTCTACACATTCTGTTAACTTGAGCCACATCAGAAACTTATTCTCTTATTTCCCCTCCTCTACATCCTCATGTGGAGCTAAAGGCAGGTGCCTTTGGTAGCGTGGTGGTTATGAGTTGGGCTGCTAACCTCAAACTACCAGCCTTTCCACAGGAGAAAGATGAGGCTTTCTACTCCTGTAAAGATTCACAGCCTCAGAAACCCTATGCAGGGTCGCTATGAGTCGGAACCAACTCTATGGCACATCACCACCACCCCACCATCATGTGAAGCTGAAGACAGGTGTAAAAGTATGTGATTCTTAAACTATGTTGCTGCATAAATATAAAGACTGACTTTAAACTATAGCTTGGTTTTATGGTTAAGGCAACAGAAACAAAGACAAAATGAATAACCTGGGGCTGTCTAACCACAGAGCTGTGCTCTCCACTATCACTGAATGGCAGGAGGCCAACTGTATCAACACACTAAGACACAGGAACAGAGCGCAGAAGAGCCTCTGAATTTGACTTTTGCATTTAATTTCAATGAAAATAAAATTGTTGATGTGCTGAATTCATGATGGCTTTTTAAATATAGCATTTGATCAACTATAAAATGGAAACTAGATGTTAAGCTTTTTTACTTTATCATACACATTTCCCCCATCCTATTTTAATATTTGATGGCACCATTTTATGCTAATATTATATACCTTAACACATTTAAAATAATTTTCTTCTAATAAGAATGCATCTTCTCATCACAGGATAAATGTACTATTCTGTTCTCTTCTATCTATTTTTAAGACTGAAGGATTTTATTTGAAACTCAAGGTTCCTTAATTGATGGAGTCCAGCAATACCACCCCAACTGCACACCGTTCTGCTTCCAAACATACACAGTGAACTCTAATACTCTCTGGATTAGGACACAGAACAGAAAAGACAGGCCACAGAACAGGAAAACCAAAGAAGGGACCATTCATCAGCTAGACTCACCAGGGCCTGCTGTGGTCCCTGACTTGACTTCCTCTGGCTTCAGCTGCTCCAGGTCTACTGCTCTGAGCTCCTCCTGCTCCTCTGTGTCCATGAGGGCATCCTCTGTCTCCTCCTCTTCCTGCTCCTTGCTGGGGGCTTCTGCAGACAGCTGTTGCTCCTTGCTGGCCACATCTGCCAACACCACCACCACATGCAGTTAGGTCTTTGCAGAGGAAGGTAATGATGGGGGTACTATGGCTTCTGTCATTTTAGTTCCCAAGGTCTACTACTGCCAGTTCTAACCCTAACCAGCCAGGTGGCTTAGACACATTCCTTGGTTTGTTTGCTCAAGATTTCCACTGATCTATGGATGTAATTGCCCATTCCTTACCTCCCACAGAAACTAAGAGGATAAAGTGTAATTTGGAATACAAACTGTGGATCATATCATTGTTCAAACCAAAAAAGAAAAAAAAAAATCTATGATGCTTATGGAAGGTGGTAGGGAGAGAAAATTATTCAAGGGCTAGAGGGTAGACAATATACAACAAGAGGAAGGTCAGCAGAGGGGCAATGAAAGTAGCAGGAGACACAGGAAGGAATGTTATAGATAAGTGAATGAACAGAGGTAAATGATATTCACTGTTGGTACATGGAAGGGACTGCAAACATGTCATGAAGCAATGTATATAATTTGTTCAATGTAAACTGATGACCTGCTTGGTAAACCTTCACTCAATTCACAATAAAATATTTAAAAAAAAAAAAATTAAGATCAATGTGGTCTTGTTGCTGTAAAGTGCTGTCAAGTCGACTGCAACTCATAGCAACCTGTATAGAGTTTCAGAGGAGTGGCTGGTGATTTGAACCCACCAACTTTACGGTTCAAAGCGACCTTGTGATTGAGGTTCTATGGTGCTTTGGCTTCAGTGTGCCCCTCTGTACAATGGAGCTATTCTAGCTCATAGAACCACTGGAGAAGGAACAAATTCAGACAGTATAAGTCTCAAAACAGTTTGTCGCAAAGTAAAAGCTCAACACGTGGTAGTAAGTATTATTACTGCTGTCACTTTTTAAAATAGTGAGAAAGTAATTCATGGCCAGGAAATCGTTTTATATCTTCTACATGAGGTGCTATTCTCTGTATTACTTTACGTATTAGAGATTGCATAGTCACCGAAAGAACTAAGAGGAGAGTCTGACAACTCCCTCCTGCCTTCCTTTCTGGCACTGATTTTATTCCTCCTTCCCTTTTCACAAATACCACAAGCTTGGGACCCACTTGGAAGCCACTATGAAGAAATGCTCAGTTCTGAGGAACCCAGAGATTGGCACTAGGTTGGGATGTGGCCCCTTTACCAAGGATATTTAAAGGGTTTGCACTAAACCAGATCCCTGGACAGTGACATGTGGCTCTATCGGATGCTCTTATGTGAAGTCCTGGTGTGGAGCTTTAGGGTCAGCACTGGACTGCAAGGTTACTTGAATCACAAGGTCAGAGGTTCAAACCAGCTGTTCTTCAGAAACCCTATACAGGGTCGCTGTAAATCAGAAACAACTCAATGGCATTTTACAATAACTGATAGTTCATAGCAAAATGAAATTGTATTGCTATACATTTCCTATCAGTAAACAATTTTAAAAGACATTTCCTCTCCCTCCTTATTTAAGTCTGTTGTCACACTGGCAGGCACACAATCATACTGCTTAATACCATAGGTCTGTGCATCGTAGGAGTCACTGCCTTGTTGGATATGCTCAAAGGCGTCTGCTTCCTCCGCCTGGGACTGGGCCTGGGCCTGGGCCGGCTCCTGCTCAGCATGGCTGTCGGAATCCACAGTCTTCAGCCTCTTATGCACATGCTCGTTGTGATCTCCCAGGGAGCGCTCATTGTCAGCCTGCCCAGGCTTTCGCTTAAAACTCTGTGGGCAGTGCAGGGAAACGCATCAGAGCCTTGTCTCAAGTAGCCAATGCTAAAAATAATCTAGTGTCCTTCCATAGGACAGTGGTCAAATAAATGAGGAATAGCCATACAATACAATTAGACAAAATGGGGCACATCCAGAATTACACAAAAATGTCTACGATATACTTTCATGTCTAAAAGGCAAAGAAGGAAACACACGTGTACATATGTACACACACATATACACCCATATACGTTACTAATGCAGGCAACTTAATTTTAAAAAGCAGAACACAGGATCATGATGAGAACAAGACGGGTGTCAAGCAGCAACCCACAGGCCCTGGCTCATGCACTTGCTAATAAGATTCAGGGCTGCAGACTCAGCTCACTACGGCTGCCACCTGCCTGAAGGGACAGGAAAGGCCAGGAGTGTGGCTTTTTAACACTTTTACTTACAGCCTATGTTTCTACACGCAGCCTTTATCTATGTTTACCTGAAGAATTACGAACCTGTGTGTTTTTCCTGGTGTGCTTCTGGGAGGCCAACCGGGCAAGGAAGTTGGATTCATGGCCTTCTGCCTGGTTTGCATCTGCGGCTCCACTCCCATGTTCCTGTGAAATTCAAACCACAAAAGAATGAGGGTAGAGGAAGATAACACAAGCATCTGGTTTGTGTGCCATGCGGTTCCCAACTTCTCCCACCATTGCTCTCATCTGTGAGTCACATCATCACACCTGATAACCCAGGCAGCTAGCTGGGGCTCCAGTAACCTTGCAGGTGTCCTTGCTTTACATGGCTAATTAGTGTAGTGCCTTACTTAGAAGACAGAATAGACACCAATGTGAAACCTTGTTTCATTGTCAACCAAGGGACTCATGAGATAGTTACTTAACTTAGTCTTATTTTCCTCAAATACATCATCTAGCCCACAAAACTATCGTGACACCATGGTAAAACAATGAAAAAATTTTGCATATTAGTAAGTGCTCAATAAATGATGAGGGTGATGGTGGTAGAAGTATAAAAACAAAAACCAAACCCACTGTCATCAAGTGACCCGACAGAATGGAGCAGAACTGTCCCATGGAGTTTCCAAAGCTGTGAATCTTTATGGAAAATGACTGCCATGTCTTTCTCCTGAGGAGTAGCTGATGAGTTTGAAGTACTGGTTTCCGGTTAGCAGCCAAGTGCTTATTTGGTGTACCACCAGGGCTCCCGGGAGAAAGGGTGTGGAAATGGGGGCACAAAGAAACTGAGGGAATTTCCAAGAGCCACTACTGTCACTAGCAGGTCATCTGACTTTCAGTGCTCTTTCAATGGCACGCCAGTGGCCCAAACGGTGCTCACAGACACAACACACTATGGGTAAAGAAGTTCTTGTACCTTCTGTAACTCAGAAAACTTTGCAAGCCTGGAGAGCAGGCTTTATAAAAGAAAGCTGTGCAAGAGCTAGGCATAGTGCCACATGAAAGGCCTCCTGAATAATGAAATAGAAGAGGAATGGTGTTGCATTCATTGTCAAAAAAAACATATCCTGATCAGTCATGAGGTACAACGCTGCCTGTGGTAGGATAATATCCATGCGCCTACAGGGAAGACCAATTAATACCACTATTATTCAAATTTACGCACCATCCACTAAAGCCAGTGAGGATGAAATAGAAGAATTCTACCAACTTCTTCAATCTGAAATTAATCAAACATGCAATCAAGAGGTATTGATAATTACTGGTGATTGGAATGCAAAGGTTGGGAGCAAAGAGGAAGGATCAGTAGTTGGAAAATATGGCCTTGGTGATAGAAATGATGCTGGA
>NW_006408664.1:573290-578064 GCF_000296735.1 Chrysochloris asiatica | reverse complement strand
TCACCACTGGACCAATAAACAACATTCTTATCAATGGAGAAAAGATTGAAGTTGTCAAGGACTTCATTCTTCTTGGATCAACTATCACCACTCATGGAAGCAGCAATCAAGAAATCAAAAGATATATTGCATTAGGCAAATCTCAAGCTGACAAAGATGTCAGCTTGAGGACTAAGGTGCTCCTGATCCAAGCCATGGTATTTTCAATAACTTCATATGCATACGAAAGCTGGACAGTGAATAAGGAAGATCGTAGAAGAATTGATGCCTTTGAGTTATTGTGTTGGAGGAGAATATTGAAAGTGCCATGGGATGCCAAAAGAACAAACATCCGTTTTGGAAGAAGTGCAGCCAGAGTGCTCCTTGGAGGCCAAGATGGCCAAACTTTGTCTCTCATGCTTTGGACATATTTTCAGGAGGGACCAGTCGCTGGAGAAGGATATCCTGTTTGGTAAGGTGGACGGTCAAAAAGAGAAAGACCCTCAACGAGATGGGTTAGCCAAGTGGCAGCACCGACGGACTCAAGTGTGGCAACAATAGTGAGGTTGGCCCAGGATCAGGCAGTGTTCCCTTCTGCTATGCATAAGGTTGCTATGGGTTGGTACCGACTCAATGGCACCTAACAACAACAATCTTTACGAAAGGAGACATCTCATCTTTAGCAGCGTGGCAGTGGGTTTAAACCGCTAACCTTTCAGTTAACAGCCAAGCATTTATGCATGGTGTCATCAGGAGTCCTCACACATAAACCAGCATCTACTAACCACAATGTAATTTGAAGCATGGAGAAGAGACCCTCAAAGAAGCCGCCCAGTACCTCATTCCCCTGCTCCTTCTCGGGCGCAGCACCAGCCAGCTCCGCAGCCTGCTCACTCTGCACATTTTCCTCTCCAGTCTGCCCACACGCATCATGCTCTTTCCTCTCTGTATCTTCAGGCACCTGCTCCTCTACGGCAGGGTTCTCCTCTTCTTTTTCTTGCTTCTGTCGGGAAATCAAACACGGCTTTAACTCCTGGAGAAAGGGTATGAAGTGTGGCCCTGCATTTGCAGCTAGCTCTCAGACCTATAGCAGGCAGCTCCCTACTCTTCACCCAGGGGCATCCGGAGGGACATCGTCCAGACAGAGCGTAAGGAACTCAAGACTCCTTATGACATCACCAGGTAGAAAATGTTCTTACAGAGATTGAGTGGGGCCCAAGGTAATTTGCCTTGTTAGCATTATCTTTAATGTAACACAAACCAGACATCCCACAATACCTGTGGCTGAAGACCTTGGTCAGCAGGGATGCCATTCTCTAAGCCTTCGTCATTTGCTTCTTTGTCCTTTTCCTCTGGCGACTGGCCCTCCTCCTCCTCTGAGTTTTCTTCAGACAGTTCAGCAATGTCTCTGTCCTGGTCCTCATCTCCTGTGTCCATCTCTTCCTCTCCCTCCCCCTTGTCATCTTCAGTGGGGCCTTCCTCAGGCTCGGGCTGACCCTGACCTTCCTTCTGGTCAGTCTCTGTGGCATCATTAAGTTCCTCAGCCTCATGAGCAGCTTCTTCGGTATCCATGGGCTTCTCTTTTATCTCCAAAGGATTCTCTTCTGGACAGACAGATCCAACACAAAGAAGAAAAGAGCACTGTAAAAGTCAGCAGTGTCATTTCTTAAGCTAGGCGGGAGTTCATACAAGTGATTTGCTTTATTATTATTCTCTAAACTATGTTGACAAACTGTGGTCTATGGGCCAAACCCGGCCCTCTGCTTCTTTCTATAAATAAACTTGTATTAGAACACAACATGTCCGTTTGCTTCCACCCTAATAACAGCCGAACCAAGCAGCTGTGACAGAGGCCTGCTGGCCTGCATTAAGTACTTCTCTACCATCATTTAACAAAAATGGGACGAAAACAACAATTGTTTGGATGATATATTTCATTAAATTAAAAAAACAAAACCACATAACAAAAAAATTTTGACTAAGGATAGGAAAATAATTGATTCACAGGCATCATTACTGCACCAAGAAAACACACCCTACTATTCTGGATCCATCAGAAATCAAAGTTACTTTGTTAGTAAGTAATTCTTTAATGTTCCAGGACTTCCAGGGCAAGGTGGAAGAGCAGGTAGAAATGTTGAGCAGACCCTCTGCAATAAGGGCATGGAGACCAAGTGAAACAGCTAAAGAAAGTGGTCTTAGAACCATGAGCTTCAGAGGATAGGACCGAGAGTTGGACAGAGTGACCACTGGAAGGGGCAGCTGAACAGGAGCAGCAAGCCTGATGCCAGTGGCACAGCCATCTTGAAGTTTGGCAGCCTAGAGACACAGGTACCTCAAACAAGAGATCAAAATACAGAGTCAGAAAATATGACAGTATCGAACTACTTGATATAGAACTAAAAAAAAAAATATTTAGGTACCTTCAACAGACTGGAACGGATGAAATCAAGGAAAACAGGCAAAACTTTAGAACTTCAGGGAAACACTACAAGAACTGACAAATGAAAAATTGGAAACAATACAAATACTATGACTTCAGAAAAATTTCCAAATATTCAACTGTTAGAGGAACTCCTGGTATGGCGTTGTAGGATAAGCACTAGCCTGTGAAGCAGCCATTACTCAGAAACCCTATATAGGTTCACTATGAGTTGGAAGTGACTTGATGACACTAACAAGAAGAACAATCAGAAAAAAGAAACAAAATTGAATAAAGCCTAAGATGTACGTGGGATACTATCACTAGGAATAACTTACTTGTAATTGAAATTCCAGAACAGTACAAGACTGAAAAAAAGAGAAAACTTTGGAAGAGTTGTTGGGAGAAAAACCTGAGAAAACATGTATTCAACTGTGTTGAATAAACTCCAAACAGGACAGACTCCATAAGAAAAATCACCAAGATACATTATAATCAAACTCTCCAAAACCAAAGACAAGCAAAATATCTGGAGAGTAGCTTGGAAAAATGAAAACCTACCTACAAAGGAGAACTAATAAGATTAAACTCTGATTTTTCAGCAGAAACCATGCAGGCAAGAAGGCAATGGAATGACATATAAAACTCTGAAAGAAAAAAAAAACAAAAAAAACTGCCAACCAAGAATCACATACCCAACAAAATTGTCCCATCAAATATGATGGCAACATTAGGACACTTACAGATAAACCGAAACTAATTTGTGAAAACCAGACAATCTTGCGGGGAGTTCACTGGAGAGAAAACGAACAGCAGACAACAACCTGGGATTAACATTCATGACAATATCACCCAGAACTCAACCCAGATAGAGAAGTATTTAAAGTAAAACAAATCTACAAGGCTGAGAAAAATAGGGTATCCAAGATATCATTTTATAACAACAAAAATAAAGAAGAAAAAGAGAGACTAAGGTAGCTACAGAACTTCCAAATTAAAAGGAAATCAAGTAGATTTCAAGAAAAAAATTAAGAATAAACCTAACTGTAACCCTAAAAGTAGATGAAGCCCTAGCCCAATCCTTGCCTGTAACATTAACCTTATTTCTAACTATAACCCAACCCTAACATTAAACATAGTCCTAGCCTGGATCTAGTCATAGTTCTAACCCTAACTCCTACCCTAATCCCTCCACCCCCAAACAAATAGTTGTTCCTTAGTTTATTTATATAATAGCTTAAAATGGGGCTAGATGTTTTTCTAAGGCAGATAGCTTATTAAATGCTAAGTGGATTTTAATTTTCTTAAGTTTATACTTGCTTGGTTGTTGAATATAACAAGGTTGAAGTTAATTCCTATGGAAGTAAATACAGTTACAACAGATTCCAAAATTATGAGGTAATGAAATGGCTCAACAGAAACAACAATTTACACTAAATTTAAAATGTAAACTATAGAAGTCTACAAAGACAGTGTTCTACTTTGCCGAATAGCATCCAGGATCTTAAAAGCGCATGAGCAGACATCTAAGGTACAACTCCTGGCCTTTACATTTGCAGAAGTAAGAAAAGTGATAAGAATTAAAGATGCTTAGAATCAATTAATCCATTGGACTAATGGAACATGTGAACATCAGTCTCCACAACTCTGAGACCAGAAGAAATAGATGGTGCCCAGCTACCATTACTAACTTCTATGAGAAGATCCTAGATAGAGGGAACAAATGTAGAACCCAAACTCAAAATGATAAAACAAAAAACCAGGCTTACTGATCAGCAAGAGACTGGAGGAACCCAAGACTATGGCCCTCTACCACCCTTCAGGTCTGGAAAGGAAACCATCCTCATTGTCCAATTTTCAGCCAAGCAGTAGATAGGTATATAAGGAGAACAGTAACACTAGTAAGGGCAAGAGGTGGGGCTCGATGGCAGATAGGGTGGAGGTGCAGTGAGGTTTGCCATAGCAATACCAGAGAATACAAGGCAGAGCAGATCCAGGGCAGAGTTCCAAAACTCAAAACCACATAGGTATGAATATTTGAAAGATTTGAAGGCTTATAGCTAGTGGAACTTGAAGCAGAAGTAAGAAATCATGTACTTTTGACTCTGCCAGGCTCAGTGGCCCAGAGCCGACAACTTGGGCAAGACCAAGTGGGGGAGCAAACAAACCATGGAAAAACGCCACGGGAACCTTGGAGCAAAGGTGAACAATAAGCTTTTGTCAGTTTTGCTTTGTTCTGATTGTCTTTTTATTTGGTATCTGTTCATTGGCACCTCCCCCCACTGTTTGCACAGCTACATTCTGGTGACTAGAGGGGGTGCCTGAGCGAGTGGACACCCACCACCCTCACCACTGGTGGGTTCTCTTGCCACG
>NW_006408664.1:571553-572591 GCF_000296735.1 Chrysochloris asiatica | reverse complement strand
AAGATAAAATGTCTGAGACAAATGACCTATAGATGCCATTCTGGAAGGAGGGCAGGCCTTGGAAATGCCTGAGAAGGAATTCACAAAAATGATTATAAAATACTTCAAAACACTTTAAAGTGGAGTTGAGAAAAATAAGGAAGAAGTCAGGAAAGCGCTACAGGAACAATCAAATAAGATAGACACAGCATTGGAAACAATTCAAAACCTATAGAAAGATGTCCAAATGATTAATAATACAATATGAGAAATAGACTATTCACTGAAAGGGCAAAGGAGCAGAATAGAAAAGATGGAAGGCAGAACCAGTGAGCTGTAAGACAAATCTCTCAATACCACTAAGATAGAAGAGCAAACAGAAAAAAGGATTTAAAAAATCTGAAAAAAGTCTAAGATTCATGTTGGACGACATGAAGAAGAATAACTTAAGAATTATTGGCATTCCAGAATAATAAGAATCACACAAGTCCACAGAGAAAATAATAGAAGAACTGCTGGAAGAAAATTTCTCTAACACCCTGAAAAGTGAAAAGATAAACATTCAAGAACCCCAAGAAGGATAGACTCCAAAACAAAATCACCAAGATAAAACATGATAAAGTGCTCCAAAATCAAAGATAAAGAGACACTCCTGAAAGCACCTCCAGAAGTGTTACATATAAAGGCAAGCAAGTCAGATTAAGCTCGGAACTCTCAGCAGAAACCATGCAAGCAAGAAGGCAATGGGGAGACATATAAAAACCCTGAAAGAAAAAAACTGCCAACCAAGAATCCTTTATCCAGCAAAGCTATCAATCAAACACAACGGTAAAATCAAAACATTCCAGGTTAAACAGAATCTAAGGGATTTTGCCAAAGCCAACCTTGTGCTAAAAAACATCCTAAAGGGAGTTCAATGGACTGAGAACCAACAAGAACAGACAACAACCAGAGATTGACATACATGGCAGCACCTCCCAGAATTAAATTGACAGAAGGAAGAGTCGAGAACAGAACAAAACTATAAGAACACATTCAGAGAATCTGGGAGGTCAGTCT
>NW_006408664.1:567884-569016 GCF_000296735.1 Chrysochloris asiatica | reverse complement strand
CTGCAAACAGGAACCAGACAAGGATGCCCTTTTGTCACTAATTCTATTTCAATACTGTGCTGGAAGTCTTAGCAAGAGGTATACGGCAAGACAGGGAAATTAAAGGCATCCAAATTGGCAAAGAGGAAGTAAAACTCTATTTGCAGACGATATGCTCGTATACGTAGAAAACCCCAAAGACTAAGTTAAAAAGGTACTAGACTTCATTGGAAGATTCAGCAAAGTGGCAGGATATAAGGTCAACATATAGAATTCAGTTGGATTCCTCTATACCAAAAACAGCAGCATTGAAAAGGATATTAGGAAAGCAACACCATTTACAATAGCCACCCAAAGGATGAAATATCTAGTAATAAATGTAATCAGAGAAACAAAGGACTTATACAAAGAAAACTAGAAAACACTACTACAAAAAACCAAAAGAGACCTTCTAAAATGGAAGGATGTTCCATGCTCCAAGATAGGAAGACTTAACATTGTGAAAATATCAATACAGCCCTAAGCAATTTACACATATAATGCAATACCAATCCAGATTCCAACGACATTCTTCAAAGAGATGGAAAAAACAATCACAAACTTTATAAGGAAAGGAAAGAGACCCAGGATGAGCAAAGCACTGCTTAAGAAAAAGAATAAGGTTGGAGGCCTCTAACTTCCCAACGTCAAAATTTACTACACAGCTACAGTGGTCAAAACAGCTTGGTACTGGTACAATGAAAGATACATAGATCAATGGAACAGAATCGAGAATCCAAAAATTAACGCATCTACATATAGCCAACTGATTTTTGACAAAATATCTAAATATATCACATGGGGGAGGTGATAGTCTCTTCAACAGATGGTGCTGGCAGAACTGGAAAGTGATATGCAAAAGACTGAAACAAGACCTTCACACCTCATGCCTTATACAAAAACCAACTCAATATGGATTAAAGACCTAAATGTGAATCCCAGAATTATGAAGGCCATCAATGAAAAAATCGGGACAAACGTGAGGGCACTAATTCAGGGAATACACAGACTACCAAACATTTTGAAAACTACACAAAGAAAAGTAGACAAAATAGATGAATGGGACATAGTAAAAAGTAAAAACTTATGTGCATCAAAAGACTTCACCAGAAGA
>NW_006408664.1:466409-567197 GCF_000296735.1 Chrysochloris asiatica | reverse complement strand
TGGATGAACCTTGAGGACATTATGTTGAGTGAAATTAGTCAGTCACAAAAGGAGAAATACTGCATAGGACTAAGAAAAAGGACTTACTGTAAAGGACTACGAAAAAGAACCCATACTAAAGGAGGGGATTCTTTGCTGCTACTGGGATGTAGGGGGTGGGGTGAGGGCAGGGAGGGGAAGGTGGAGCACACACTAGGGAACAGACACAGGATAGTTTGGGTGCTAGGGAGGGGGGCAATATACAAGAAAAGGGAGGATAATGGAAGAACAAAGTGGATGGGAGAACAGTTAGGCAGGTTTGCATGGGCTAAGTGGGACTGAGGTAAATAATGATATATGCACAACCTTGAAACAACAGGGCTCTGAGATATAGGACTTGAAACATGGTTGGAATGGGGAAAAGGGGGAAAATAATGTTAAGATGCTTGGCTGTCTTTTGAATCTTAGTTTCCCTTGTATGTTGTTGTTGTTAAGTGCCGTGGAATCAGTTCCGACTCATAGCGACCCTGTACAGGGTTTCCGAGGCTGTAAATCTTTACAGGAGCAGAAAGCCTCATCTTTCTCCCGCGGAACCACTGGTAGTTTCAAACTGCTGACCTTGGGGTTCACAGCCCAATTCGTAACCACTACGCTACCAGAGCTCCTTTCCCTTGTATACCAAGTTTCTATTTTATAATGGTATACAAGGGAACCACTATAAAATAGAAACTTGAGGGGGAGAGAAAGGAACAGTCAGAAATATCACCATAGAAAGTTTCTAAGTCCATCTTCTGCCTATAACTGATTGGAATGAATACCTAAAATGGGGCTACAACGTGCCCAGTGAAGGAAGCTTCCTGTGGAGCCTCTGAATTACATAAAACCATAGGTGGAATCCTGAACAGCATCCAGAATCTTCAGAGATGGGAAATTCCCACTTGAAAGGACAAGCAGACCAGCCTGGAGTGGCTAGAAGAACAAAAGATACTTCTTGAAAGAAAGACTGACAGGAAAAATACAAAACAATATAGGCACACCGACTGATAGCTACAAGAACAAGCTAGTTCCTCGCTCAGGAGATACCAAGGCAAGTGGTCAGGTCCACTCAGAGCAAACCCCCTTCCAAGACGAAGACTCAATGGGAATACACGCTTTGATTGGTGATCATGTTCGTCATCCATAAGGGGAAGTAAGGGAAAAACAGCATGAAGCTGCGAGCTAAGCGTTACAACATTCAATAGCTTCTTGTGAAGTTGGGTAGAGACCTGGTTGGCCAGCACCGTTGCAAGACCTGGGGATTCTTGGGCCCAGAGTCAGTGATATGGCCACAGAGGACTAGAGTGGAGAAAAGCGTACAGCTGATAAGAAGAAAGGGCATATGCACAAGAACACCCAGACTTACAGATAATACCCACTTGACCTGGCTTCAATGACTGGATGATCAGAGCTCAACTAGAAGAAAGACTAGGAAAAAAAGAGTAATCTGATACAATTTGATGAACTTGACCTACACCTGTGTATGCAGTAGCTCAAATGAGGGAACAAATCTTTACAGCAAGGATCATTCCCACCCTCTCCATACACAGAGTAGACAGAGATGGGCAACTTGGACATTGACTACCCAAAATGGGGGGCTACAAAGGCAAGAAGTGACTGGCTTACACGCTTTCAAGAGGGAACCTAGATCCAGGGTATGGAAGAAGGTAGAATCTCCACTGAGTAGTATTCAATCTGTCTAGGCAGGGCTGATGAAAGGAGATGTGGATAGGTCTCTTGTGATACAAAGTGAATAATTGTTATCAGGACTGATTGTGAGGGTTGGAAATGTAGAGGTAGACATTTTGTAGCAAGGAGGGGAGTGACTGACTTTGCAGTCTAAGAGCAGAGGTGCCTGGGACCATCAAGGGAGAAGAGCGGAGAGTGGGACCCTACCCAGAAGCAGTGATACCAGAGATGGAGGCAGAGACAATGATGTGGAGAGATGAAGCAGCTGGGGGCTATAGACCCAGAGAGGGAGAGGGGCTGTATGCTCATGACCCTGGGGGGCAGGCTTGCAGGGTATACCTTTTGGTTGGTTGATGATGCATGGAGGGGATTGTAACCACGGCAATGAAATAATATACGATAGGATGAATATAAAACTAATGTTCTCCCATGTAAACTACCACATAATTCACAATAAAACATTAAAAATAAAAATCAAAAGGGCAACATATAGTTGAGAAGGGATTGGAAGGTAGGTGGAATGGAAACGGGAACCACAGGGAGGAAGCAGGATAACTGTTTGTTGTATAGAGGGAATTACAATCACTGAGATGAAACAAAGTGTATGGTTTGTTGAAAGTACAACTGATGATTTTGTCTGATTCATTAAAAAAAAAATTTTTTTTTAAAGGAAAAAATTCAAGGAAGGGAAAACTTGAATCAAACCATTAAATGAATGGCTCTGTTTAAATAGTATCTATAAACAAACTTATTTTTAATTACTAAATAACTCAAATATGGAATTAAAAAATAATAAGATATGATACTCATATATCCACTTCCTAAATTTTCCAGATGCTAACATTTTACCAAGTTTGTACAAAATTTCTGTCACTGTTCTTAAGACATGGCTCCAGATGCAGCTACCTGGATGCTGGATGCCTTCCCCTCCTCCACTGCCTACCTCCTCAGAGATCACACAACCTCCAGTTGTATCCTGTTTTTTTGTGTGTTTTTTCCCTTATATTAAATTTTAAGGAGCTCTGGTCGCGTAGTGATTATAAATTGGGCTGCTAACTTCAAGGTCAGCAGTTTGAAGCTACCAGCTGTTCTGTGGGAGAAAGATGAGGCTTTCCATTCCCATAAAGATTTACAGCTTTGGAAACCCTGTATAGGGTTGCTATGGGTCGGAACAGACTCGATGGCATACACCCACCACCGCCACACTAAATTTTAATGTAAATCTTATTTATTTATACCCACCCACCCAAGTGGTGTTTTGTTTTGAATTTTTTTAAAGAGCTTTTCTAAATGTGTAACTTAGATTCACTGAGTTAAATAGAGTTAGCTCAAACCTTACTTTGGTCAACCACCATGAATGTAGGTCTTCTATTACAGGGGCACCGTCTACAAAATGCTTCTAACTAATACTAGGTGGCACTCCCTAGGCATCACTTGGCTAAAGGATGGGTGACAGAACCCTAAGCTTACTGTCAGCCATGATTCTCTTGGGATTACTCCATTCCATTGCCTGTTATAAAAGCTGCCGCCATGGGCCCTGTATAAGGTCTGGGATACACAGACTGCACTGTGCTCACACCAGCCCCTGACATGAGGTGTATGTGTGATGAGACAGGCACTCAGCAGTCCTAGATACAGGGAAGAAAACAACAGTTGTGAGAGATACCCGTAGATTCATGAGCTTGCAGCCTATGCCGACTAAAAATAAGAATCTATTTTCTTAATTGGAATGAGTTGACTTGGCGTGATTTACAACATGGCCATGACACCTGAGCTAGCTCTCTGAAACATGCACCTTCTCCATCTTCATTGGCGGTATCCTCGTCATCATTCTTGTCTTCACTATCCAGGTTCAAGTCCTCTGGGAGGTCCAAGGCCTCAGGTTCTGGCAGTGTTTCCTGATTGCCATGATAAGGGTCCACCTCATTTTCATCATATTCTCTCTTTGGGGAAAGGGAGAAAATAGGGAAAAAAAAACCCAAAACTTTAAAAAAAAAAAACAGAAGTAGCATTCAAATACTTAGCTCTGAGTAATTATGTTGTGCTGAGTAAATACAACATCTCTTCTCTAAATTACCAGCACACATTATTATTTTAGTAGTTTTTGAACTTTCATATTTAAATTTCAAATTTTACTTTCTGTGGAGATTCTCCAATAAGAGGTACTGTACTACTTCATCTAAAAAAAGACACAGAAGCATAAGAGACTTACATATAGAAAAGGATATCAAGTTTCAATTCCAAACTAGAACATGAGTCAAAACAACATAAATACACTCCATAATATCCTATAGTAAGATCTTTTATGTCTTGTTAAGGACCTTTATTATACATTCCTTTATGAGGCAACACAGTAAAAATCAATGAATAGGGGGTGGTACGTGGGAATGTAACTGGGGTCCTGGGAGAAACAAATATATGACTAGTGATTTTCTGATGATGTCAACACCCACAATCCAGGCAAACACCATTTTCAGGAATATCAAGAAAACATTTTGTGAAATTTGTAAGAGACTGCTATATGCCTGGTCTAAGTATGTCATGTTGTTGTTAAGTGCCATCGAGTCGGTTCTGACCCATAGTGACACTGTATAGGGTTTCCAAGGAGCAGCTGGTGAGCTTAAGCCACCGACCTTGCAGTTCAAATGACTTTGCAGTCTGACGCATTAGCCCACAGCACCACACCAGGACTCCAAATATGTCATAAGTGGTACCATTTTCAAGCTCTCAGAGCCTTGATATGAAATGAAAACAGGAGAAGGCACAGTTTCCACTCAAAGAGATTGAAGCAGCCCTCCCATGCGGCCCAGCTCCCTGAGACAACCAGGAGCCAACCATTGCAGCAGCTCAGCCTTGAGCCGGGGAGCAGATTAGTTTCAAATCCTCATTACCTCATCTATTTGTTCATTAATTTTGTCTTGGCCTGGCCCACTATCATCAGCTACTGCTTCTTCCTTTTCTTCCTTTTTATCTGGCTGGTTTTTATCTTTGTTTGAATTCCCAGCATCCAAATTATCATCTTTGGCAACAAGTTCCGGATCTTCCTAAATATCAGAGGAAGAAATGACACAAAATCATCATACTTAATCAGAATAAACTACTTTTGCATGGCTAGGCTCTGCCTAATGTAGCTCTCAGACACATATCATTTCTGCTTTTGTGATCTAGTCTTTTTGATCTATCCATGGCTTAGAGAGAAAAGTCTGGGTCTGCCCAGATGGCAGCAGTAATGGCAGTTATGTGAAGAATGGCTGCTGCAGGCTTACAACCAGTCCTGCACTCCCCTTTGCTGGGAGCTGGAGAAGTTTAGCAGCCAATAACAGAATCAGCTCTTCTCAACTTCACTCTTCTACTGCACATGGAATGACCCAAGTCAGACTACTCTTTTAGCTATGAATACACAGGAGAGACAGTGAAAAGTATAAAAAGTATACGAGGAAAAAAATGACCCAAAAAAGGAGTAAATTACTTATCAACAGATGTGGCAGGTGAAGATTACCTCTTCGCAGCCTGGAACCTGGAATGCGGGGCAGAAGTGGGGACTCTTTAATTACCTCATCCATTCCTGGTCCTGTTTCTTCAGTTTTACTGTCTTCTTCCTCCTCATTTTCCTCCTCATCGTCATCACCCCAAAGCCTCTCGTCTAGTTTATCAGCTTCTTCACCATTGAGCTCACCCATCTGTTTGTCCAGGTCTCCATCCTCACTGTCTGACTTCTCAGCATCCTCTTCTGAAAGGAGCAGACGCTGAGCTTTCGTTAGGCGGTTCTCCAAGCCCAATGTGATGTTGGAGAGGCTTGGACCCACTCCCTCCAAACACCCTGTCTGGGGTTCTTGTCTGCCCTGATGCTATAGAATAAGCACTGAACCAAAAGTTTGGTTTAAATTGCAAGGTCAGTGGTTCAAACCTACCAGTAGCTCCTGGGAAACCCTCTACAGGGTCACTGAAGTTGGGACTGACTTGATAGCACTGAACAACCACCACCTAACTAGAACAATTTGCTTTTCAGTTAGAGCCCAACTCCTAGCTCCCCTACTAAGCCACTGCGCCTAGCATCTGAGGCAGCCGAAACATGGGAAATATCTGGGTGTACGCACAGGAAAAGAATTCTTAAGACAAACTATAGACCTTTGCCTCATTGAATATGGAGGTGGTTTATGCATATGGTGACTGTGGTTTTGCAGCTATGTAGTTATAACCAACTTGTCCCCAAAAGATTATAGTACGCTCCTTATTGGGAACATTTAATACAAGACTTCCTGAATAAAACAATTTTTCAAAACCAAAAATGAAGTAACAGATAAAAATGTGTTAAATCTCAAACCTTGTTCTTCAAGTTCCCCATCATGCATTTTCCCATCAAAGTCTTCTGACATCTCAATGGCATTATCCTCGCCCTTAATATCAGATTTTGAATCTGGATCCTCTTTATCCTTTTCTTGACCTTTCTGAAATGTATCTTCTGCCTATATCAGAAAGCATAAATGAACACTCTAACTTTACTAATGTATATGCCTCATTTTCATTCTGCTGTGCATAAGGTCGCTGTGAGTCAGTACCGACTCGATGGCACCTAACAACAACAACATGCCTCATTTAAAGATTAAAAGAAAGTGAAAGGGCATTTAGGTTCTGTACACTGTATATACATTTCATACACATAAAAACGTACCTGTTCTTCATTTTCTATCTTGTCACTCACATCCTTCATGCCCTCGCCTTCTCCAATTCCACCTCCTTCATAGTCATGGAACTCGGTTGCTCCCTCTCCAGCTGAATCGTCCATAAATTCTTTGGGCAAGCAAAATCCCTTCAAAAATGGAGTGAGCAATTAGGCACAAAAGCAATATGAAGAGGGATTACCTTTTTTTATGTCCTATCACAGGAAAAAAGAAGATTTAAATAAACGTGTAACTCTTTTTCTAGCTGACTCTCTTAAATCTGATGGAAGCACAGACCTTTGACATCCTTTCCTCTTCAGTAAAAAAAAAGACATTTGCTTCCAAGCTTGACATAAGATATAACCTGTGGGGTTTTGAAGTGGCGAGGTCTCTGGCATGTGGTAAGGTTATCTGTCACTTTGCCAAGACAAAAATTTTAATGAAGTAAAAGCAAGTCTATTTAGAAGCAAGCCATTGAGTGAGTGTAGAACCTCCCTTTACCCAAAAGGAATTTTGTCCTTTTTAATTCACTTCTCAATTAATGCTCTTGAGAACAGATCATGTAACCAACCCCCAAGGTACACAAATTGAAACAGGTTCTGGTGGTGGTGGTGTGCCTTGGAGGTGGTCCAGACTCATGGTTACCCTGTATCGTTTCCAAGGCTATGAATCTTTACGGGAGTAGAAAGCCTCATCTTTCTCCCAAGGAGTGACTGGTAGAGTCAAACTGCTAACCTCGTGGTTAGCAGCAGCCCAACTGGTAACCCATGATGCTACCATAGCTCCTTGAAACAGCTACTAGAAGTAGAAAACTTCATTTGTATTTTAAAAGCTGAAGAAAACGTTGTATAATCTTCCCCAAATAAAATCATGTTAGTTTTCATTATTAAAAGTATCTAAAACAACACTGCCCTCCCCCAATTCTTGATGTAAACCAGGGAACTCAGTGGTGTCTTCAACTTCCAAAGCTCCACTGGGAACATGCTTAGTCAATGGGCATTAGACAAAACCCAAGAGATGGAGAGAGCAAATCACTTCCTGCTCTTTTGTGAAGGTTCAAAACAGAAACTCAATCACACCAAAACACTGAGTACAGAATATCCAAGTGAAAAGTCCTTACCTTCTGGGCAAGCTCCGTAAAGACCTGGGTAAGCACAGAGAGCAGCTTCGCGGTGCTACGGTGAGTTGCCAAAGACATGGTCAGGAAGAAGAGGATGAGATCCGAGTACCTGGAGAGCATGGGCACCAGGCGCACCAACAAGCAGCAGGCCTGGCTGAAGACCTGGAGGCAAAACAGGACCTCAAAGCCCGCTCACACTGCTGAACGGGTAGGGGGTTTCCTTCTGGAATGAGGCAGTGGTGGCAGCCACACAGCACTGTGACAGTGTACTAAATGTCATACAAAAGGCCACAAGCATAAAACCCTGCTCACTAAGATTTCTTCCTTGTTCACAAAAACCTTCACAAAAGTGCACTTTATAGGTCTCAGTCATGGACATCTCTTCTAGTTAACAAGGGTTTTTGTTTGTTTGCTTAAGTAAAATGTTTACAGGTAAAAGCAATATACAGAATAAAATACAAAGAACTACTGAACAAGGCCCTTCCTTGGGCTTATCATGGAGATGCAGACTTCTTGCAGGGCTCATTGTGCATGGATGCTGTCTATATTCACTACCTGGGGCCAGTGTCTAGGGTAAGTTTCTAGAATTTTAGTTACTGTGCATTTTACAATTACAACTTAAACTAGCCAACTCTGATTTTCAAAGCTTATCACTGGTGTTTTCATGAACAAACAATTCAAATTCTTAGTGATTTTGGCACAGGCCTGCTTTGGGACCCATCTATGTAGAGGAAGGTGAAGCCCACACTGGACAGGAAGAAGCTTGTCAAGAATGGAGGTTAGTTACCATGTGCTTTGCTGCTGTGCCGTCCTCACCGTATGACTTCAACCTCTCCAGCAGCTCTGAGATGGCGGAGATTATCTTCTGCACATGCAACCTGCCCACATCCGCCCAGAAGTCATCCTCTAAGAGTTGTGACAGATGTCCTGATTGCAGTCTCTCAAAGGCTGATGTCTCTATAATTCATGAAGAAAGAACGTCATCAAAACAAACCGAAAATAAACTCTTTCATCTACATTCATGCACAGCCATCCAGTTCCAACATTTCTCTTTAAGTATTTAGCCACAGAATTAAATCTTTGAAGAAAATAACTATCAATTATGGAACTAAAGTTTGCCTCATTTCAGACATACCATCATCTTCCTGTGATCTTGTTAGTTCCATGTTCCCCTCTGCTTTTTTGCTGTTTCTTTCTGCTAAATTCTGAATGGCACAGAGCATGGCACGGATGGCAATTTCCACTTGCTCTGAAAAATCTTCTACAAATCCTTCATCCAACATTTGGTTTCCTAGAAAGTAAAATGATGCAAAAAAAAAAATCACACAAGATACAAGAGTCATATGCTTCAGTGCCTGTGAAAATCAATAACAATCTTTTTATGTTGTTGTTAAATGCCTCTGACTCAGTTCTGACTCATAGCGACCCTTCATAAGGTTTCCAAGGAGCAGCTGGTGGGTTTGAATCACCGACCTTGTGGTTAGCAGTCCAGTGCTTATCCTACATTGCCATACCAGGACTCCAATCCTCAGTTAAGGAGCTTCACTTGTTATTTTAACTTATTAAGTACCATGGGTGATACACTATGTCGAATTATATTGGATACAAAGATAAAATGAAATGTATTCCTTGCCTAGACGAGTTTAAAGTTTTGTTAACAACAATTTTGCTACCAAAATGCCAAAGACATGAAAATAACAGTTAAGGTGGTGTGTATCCAATTTAGCCCTGACTCTGCACTCTATGAGAAGACGGCCTGTGATGCCTCCCGGCAGCTGGCCCCCAAAACATGCAACATGACGACAGCAGAAGGCATGCTATTCAAACAAGTAAAGCAAAAATGTGAAGAGCTGTTGGTTCCCATCACACCTCAAGAAACAATGTTTCTTGAGGACAATACAGACTTAAAATCTCTAAGATACCATACTTCTAGGTCAGCCTTGTGCTCCTTTACTGAATAATCGTCCTTACCTCTGTGACTACTTGGAGTGAGGAGATGCGTCTTCCAGACCGTGAAGTCAGCTGTTGCTCTATTGATTTCCCCTCTTAAATATTCTAGGCTCTCAACTAATGCCATTTTGGGGTCCATTTGCTCAACCTCCATCCCTGGAAGAATGAACAAGGACACTAGGCCTTGCAAATGAGCTGACACCTGGGACAGGCAACTCAGCCCGGAGGAACACACTTCAAAATCTTTCCTGCAACAACAAAAATGCCACAGTGTTGAAAGGAAGAGACCACAGGGGAAAAAAAAAAAAAAAGGAGTGTGGGCAGGGGGGACAAAGCTCTCTCTACAATAGCACCTAAAATGTACACAAAAAAAAACCCACTTAATTGATGATCCATAGCTAGAGATAAGGCACTGAGTAATACACTGGAGCCCAGTGAATAACAGAGGACTGAACCCTAATTCTTTCCACAATCTTATTCTATTACTAAACTCTGACCAAGCATTCAAGCATTCATAGGAGGAATGAAGGACCACACACTCACCAAGAATGAAAAAGTGTCTCACAAGACTGCTGTCTAATTTTGTCGATGTCCACTTTCACTGTCTTAATGGTTTTTAACATCTCTGTTAATCTTGCAGTTGACTGTTGCCAAAGTGGGTCTTGTTTCCGCATCCGGCAACCAGAAGGCAGCTGATTTCCAGGCATTGGGGACGGGTAGGTGAGATCCGATGGGAGGAGGTCTGGCACTGCTCTGGAGAGCAGGCCCTTGCTAAGTTCTTGTCCTTCTGCGTTGGGAGAAGGTTGACCCTGCGCCTGGGCACTGTCATGGCCGGGTGCGGGCTGTGCCCTGGGGCAGCACTGGAGGAGCCAGGAGAGCTGTTCGAGCAGGATCTGGCTCTGCATGGCCAGGTGCTGCAGCCTCTCCGTCCACTGCTGCACACCATCCTGAGGAGGGAAGGCCATGGGGTAGACCAGCGGCCCCGTCAATCTGCTGTGGATCTCCTGTACACAGCTGAGGAGGTTCCTGTGAGAAAGACGCATGGACAAACACACAGAAATTCCTCACGCCATGTCATATTTTAGAGTTAATTAGTTTGTGTATTTCTGAGCCAAGGACGTTTTCCCTATTCAAGGGAGGATGCACCAGATAGTTAAGAAGCCTTTTTAAATGCCTCCCAAAACTGGTAAAAACACCTGTCAATCTTTCAGCAAAGATTCACTGCTTCTCACCTAAGACCTAGCACAAAACTCATATCCAACACACATTTATACCTTTGCAGTGATTTTAATCATTATTTTTTTAAAAAAAGAACTAATTAATGTACTGCTATGATAAACCCTAAGAACAGAGAAGATGATAGCTGAAGTCAAAGTAATTACATTCTGGAAGTACTACATATCTCTCAGCCAAGAATCCATTCATCAGATGATGATATGCCTCCTTAACTGTCTTCATTTTTTAAATATCAGTTTCCACTGAGGGGCATTATGTATGGCTCAGCAAAATTGCCACTTTGTGATCCAAAAAGCTTAACAAACAGAAATAGACTTAAATCTCATCTACGCCACAGACTGGGACGCTCTGATGTCACCCACACACCACATTTAGCAGCCCATACAGACTCTTAGCAATAATTGTTCTCATTCCAGATACAGGTATGGGTTCAGCCAAGACAACTGACTGTTTTACTGTCTTACACAGCCCTGAATTGATTCATACCAGAATAAAGAACACATGCCTATCACTGCAAGCTTTTCTCAAAGAATACTCACCAAAAACAAGGAAAAAAGCCAACAGAAACCTATTGCCCAAACACCACCTACACCTTTTGGGGGCCTCAAATGTCACCTCATAGATTTCTTGCATCCTGTACAGCAACTCTGAGTTGACCTACACAATTCTTTCTAGTTCATGCCACCAACCCCATCAGTTGGTGAGTACCTGAGGATGATCCACTGCTCAGTCAGTGTGGTCAGGGACCGTCGCTGTCGGATAAGCATCTTCATCAAATGGGCTGAGAACCCTTTGCACCTCTCAACATTGCCCAAGCCCATCTCCTGGAATCAAGGAGAGGAGAAGCATGATGAAGGGGCTTCCAGAAAACACCACCCACAAAGGCACACGAGAGCTGTTTTGTGGTATACTCTCCAGGGGCAGAGTCCCTTGTTCATGGGAGCTTCATGTGTGCTGCACCTAGCAATAACAGACTTGTCTTTTTAAGTAGTTATCAATTTATACTGTCAGAGATCACTGGTATTCCATGAACAGAAATTACGTATAACCACCAAAACATGATACTTCTGGTCTTCTTCAATTTATAGGAAAAAGATTTGCAGATGGCATTTCCTCATTGGAAGTTTTTTCTTCCACAATTTTTCACACATTATATGGTCCTGCTGGCAAGTGTGTGTAAGATAATTCAATTTAAGATAAGCTGTGCTCTGACTCAGCACAAAATCACATTCACTTACAGTTTAAGTTTACTAGTGTTCTGCAAACAGCAGTTCTTATCAGTAGTGTGCTATTATCACCTGACAGACTCTGAGAATCCTGCACTGGGATAAACTGAGCAACAGTTCAGAGGTTATGGCATTCTACCTTGACAGGGGTTGTTAGGGCTGCATTAAGTCTGACATGCCGTGCAAGAGATCGATAAAAATACTTCTGGCACCCATCCCACGAAGATGATATTTCTGTGAGCAGCCTGGAAAAGAAATCAGCAGATTTACTTAATTCAAACCAGCTTCCCACCCACACTAGTGAAGATTCAAAGATAGGTATATATGACCATGACCCAAAGCCAAGAGAGAGTCAGAATAGATTTATTTATCTGAGGACTCAGTCAGGCATTCAGTGATCCTTTATACAGAGAATGTATTGTATGTGTAGCACTGTAAGTACAGTGAAGAAAGAAACTGTAACACCAAAATGGTTTCTTTCATAACAATATTGGCAATGAGCTAGGGATCATAAATTCTGGTGCCTATAGGGCCAGGCAGATAGCACACATGATTAAGGACAGCCAACCACAAAATGCTAAATGGTAATGAGTGACATTTGACCTCAACTGGGAGAACCATGAAAAGGTTGTTGATGTCTACAGTGTTGTCAGGGGGCGCCACTACTCAGCTAGGGCCTATGGTTGACCACAAGGAATGAGAGCCCACTTGGCCAAATTTTCCAAAAAGTAAAAATTCACAATGTTTATGGAATATTTTCCTTTAATAATGTTGAATCAAATTTAGATTTAAAATACTAAAAGGAACAATTAAAACAAAAAAGCACAGACACAAACATCAGCTGTTCTTAGCTCATACAAACCATCATACAGAATCTCTTCTGTGGATATTAAGAAACGGTTTCTGCATGCTCAAATGCAAAAGACTGTACTGACATAACGATTGTAGATGAACAGCAAGGAATGCAGCTGTTCTTTCAGTCTCATCTGCACAGTCGAGGTACATGAGTAGGCCTCAGGGAAACCAAAGGGAAAAAATGAAGGATGAAGGAAAAGGAAAGGGAAGAAGAATACAATTGACACTGAATGAATAGTCACCCTGTGCCAAATCCTAAACCAGGCACGTTTTGATTAATAAGTATGTGGAGGTTTACATGACATGCTCCATGTATAATGGAAACACAAACCTAGAATCAGCCTCTTGTGTGTTGTTCACTAGAGACAATGCGCTCCGGAGATCTAATGGATGAAGATGAAGCATCTCTTGGGGGGTTTTCAAACGAGCCCAGGCAAGACCTTTGCGATATGACAAACCTACAAAATAAACAGCATTAGTTTAAGGAAGGGAGCCCTGGTAGCATGCTGGGTAAGCACTTGGCTGCTAACCTATACGCTGGCAATTGGGAACCATAGAAGGAATGTGGCAGTCTGCTCCATAAAGATCACAGCCTTGGGAACCCTATGTGTCAATTCTACTCTGTTCTGTAGGGTAGCTTTGAGTCAGATTCCACCCCTAGCATTGGGTTTTGTTTTGCTTTTTTTTTTTTTTAAGTTTAAAGAAAGGAGACTTCTGGCTAGAAAGGGATGTCCTCCACCTTACGCTCTTACACTCTTGGGAGTCCTGATGTGGCACTATGGGATTAATGCCTGGACTGCAAAGTTGACTTGAACCGCAGGGTTAGCAGTTCAAGCTCATCTATTGCTCCTTGGAAACCCTACACAGAGTTGCTATGGATCAGAACTGACTCGATAACATGTCACAACAACATCACAACAACCTTATGCTCTTGCCACTCAAGGTAAAGTCCTCCGAACAGCATCCCTAGGCAGACTCTGGCCCTACCCACACCAAAGGAAACAGACTCTGTACCTACACTTTAATAAGATTCCCAGGTGACTGATATGCTCCTAAAATCTGAGAAATACTGCTTTCTAGGCTACATCATGAATTGGGTGATATAAAGCATATAGTGATGAAAATAAAAATGTGGATTCTGAAAAAGCAAACAACAAAGCCAGGAAGCTATGTGGTAATAATAAACAGCTTATCGTGTGATTTACACACGCTTGACTAGAACTCTTAGAATGGCATTTCAAAACCTTGCCTGCCTTTTAGACAATGGATGTTGTTACTACAGGCACGAGCAACCAAAGACAACATAGATAAAGTGCACTTCATCAAAATTAACTTCTGTGTATCAAAGAGCCTGCAGAATGGTAGGAAATATTTGGAAACCATTTATCTAATAAAGGTTTAAAATCCAAAATATATAAAGAACTCCAACAACTCAACAGCACAAAGACAAAAACCCAATCAAAAAATGGGCACAGGACTTGAATAGATATTTCACCAAAGATAAAGGAATGACCAGTAAGCACAAGAAAAGTTTCTCAACTTCAAGGAAATGCAAAATAAAAACCAAGAAATAACAAGTGTCTGTCGGTATGGGGATAAATCGGAATCCTCCAGCAGTGCTGATGGAAATGTAAAACATTCAACTGTTGGGCAAGACTGTAGTGTGGCAGTTCCTCAAAAAGTAACATCTAGAATTACCTTATGACCAAGCCTTTCCATTCCTGGTTCTAAATCCAAAAGATATAAAAGTAGGAACTCAAACAGATACTGTACAACAATGTTTGTTGCAGTACTATTCACAACAGCCAAAAGGTACAAACAACCCAAATGTCCATCAAGAGATGAATGGATAAATCATAGGTAGTTTCCATATAATGGAAGATTATTCCATAAAAAGAAATGAAGTTCTGGTATATGATATGACACAGGTGAACTCTGAAAACATTTTGCTAAATGAAATAAATCAGATGCAGTTATATAATACAGTTTATGATTCCAGTTACATAATATGCCCAAAAGAGGCAAACACATAGAAACCAAGGTTTACAAGTGGTTATCACTTATAAAGGCGGGTAGGAGGGGAAGTGAGGAGTTACTGTTTAAGGGGTACTGAGTTACTGTTATGAGTGATGTAAAAAATTTACAAGATATAGCAGTGATAGTCACATAACATGGTCTATGTATTTAATGCTGCTGAACTGTGTCTGTAAGAATGGGTGAAATGGCAAATGTTTAAGTATATCATACATAATTTACCACAATAAAACTTTTGAACAACCAACAAACCCTGCCTGCCACTTTGTTTTCAAGCAAGGTCTTACCAGTGTTTGCAAGGTGTTTGAAGAGCTCTGATAAAGCCCGCTGCTTCTGCATGAGAATGTGCTTAGCTTCTGAACGCTGCTTCTCCTTCTCAGCTGATGGCTCCACCTTTAAGTTCTGTAGTTCATTCACAGAGGAAATTATTCTACCTATAGGAGAAACACATGAGCCCTGGTGATACTGTGGGATAAGCACTGGGCTGGTAACTGCACAGTTGACGGTTCAAACCCACCAGCTGCTCCTCAGAAGATGAGGCTGCCTGCTCCCATACAGAATGACAGCCTTAGAAACCCTTCAGAATTGGAATCGGCTTGATGGCAGTGGGTTTGGTTTTGGTTTTCTGGGGGAAACATGAGAAAATGCCAGGTCCAAACCCACTAGCTGATCCTTGGAAATCCTATATAGAGTCACTCTGAGTAGGAACCTACTTTATGGCACTTAGCCACAACGATGTCCCAAACTGGGGACCTTTGAGAACAAGCATCTTGTGCCATTGATCTTTCCTCTCAGGGCACCTCACACAGTTTCTGGGCATTTGGTAAAGTCATAATGTTTAAACTCAAAGACTGTGATCTATGGAAATAAAACACCTGGAATTCCAGATCTTGTAACAATAAACTATGCCCCACCCCCCTGAAAAGTGTGTGTTCTTTACTGTTCCTTAATCAAGCAAAAAAGAATTTATTAAGTACCAACAATGTATCTTGCATTATACTATGAATTGCTGCTTTAAATTACCTGAGCTAAATTTCTGGTAAATATGTATGAGCTCCCAGTACTTTGGTGGTGGTGGTGGTTGTTAAGTGCCATCGAGTCAGTTCCAACTCATAGCAACCCTGTATAGGGTTTGAGGAGCAGTTGGAGGGTTTGAACTGCAGACCTTGGTGGTTCACAGTCCAGTGCTGATCCTACAGTGTCATACCAGGAGAAGGTATTAGTCTTCACAACAACTCTCAAAGCACTTACCTGTAGTTCCATTTTACAGACTGTAAAGTTTAGTCACTCTCTAAAGACCTTTCACAGCTCAAGAGTGGATGAGCCAGGACTTGAACCTTGCCCCACATGTCATGATGCCTAGCTGAATACACACGGGGCCTAGAGAACAAGGCAGCACCCAAGCAGCACCTTACACTGACCCAATGGGAGAACAAGAGAAGGGACCAGCTCTGTATCCTACAGAGCCTTTCCAGAAGACATTCATTCAGCCTCACCATCGGGCTCAGATGGACAGGTCATTTTGAGGAATCATCAAGTTGCTGCTCTAACTAGCTTCCCTAAAAGAGGACCAGCCTCCCTGTGATACCATGCTCACTGTGGGGACAGAAAGCGGAGGCAAGGGCGCAAACGACCTATTAGATTTTAGATTCCCTTCCCCAGCTGTTGTTCCGTTACACTACGGCGCAGATCTAGGCTCTCATGTTTCCTGAGCAAGATGAGACAGGTTAGCAAGATGACAGCCAAGGAGGTGAAATTGCTACACCTGTCCCAAGTAAAAGAAGCCGGAAGAGGTCTGTGAGTGAAACTTCCTTCCCTATTCACTCAAGGTAGACAACCTTCTGAGAAATGGGACCACTTAGAGACTCTGAGAAATTTCTCTGCCTCTTTACCCATGTCCCCAAACAATATCAGCACAGACAGGTCTGTTATAGAAAATGGTATCACTAGTTTACGTGACAGACAAAATAACGACAATTTGTGTGGTCTCAGTTGTCTCCAGCATTTGGGCTCTACCCATTTCTAACCCACTTGTTTTTATTTAATTAACTACTCAACATCCTTCAGGACAGGGCATAGGGAACACATTCTGTCGGGAGCCAGCACTGGTGCCATCTAATGGTGAAGGTTGAGATGGCCCTCATGCTCTTATGACTGGCCTGAAGACAAGTTTCACCTGGTTAAGGTGATGTCAGCGATCTGAGACTTATTGTTCATTGTAACTAGGACAATCCTGGGAAAAGGGAACTTAAATTGAGCTAAAATCGTGTGATTCTGTGTTGTTATAACAATGCTTATACTTATGTAATCAGATCCTGGTTGGTATCCTGGTGGGTAATCATATCCTTGTTACTATAGAAAACATTGTAACTAGGCAGAATAACTATGACCTAATGCTAAAAGTCCTATATAAACCACTTGCTACAATAAACTATGTCACTGGCCATCAGCCTGTTGATCCTTATCTGATTAATTAATCCTCTCCTTCGAGTAACCCAGTGGTCTGAGCCGGTCTCAGACCCCGATAACATTCTCACCCTCTGGGCCCTTGACCTGGCTGTTGGCACCTACCTGTGAACTGATCGAGGCCCTCCACTAGGTGTGGCAGAGGGCTCTCCTTCATGAATGTCAGGCATATCTTCCTCATTCGTTTCACGAGCTTCGGCAAGCGACTCAGAAGTTCCCCCTCCAGGGGAGAAGAGGTAATACCCTGACACTGTCCTGGAATCGTGGCCTATGAGACAGAATACATGTTAATCTCACTGCTAAGAATGACTCCTTCCTTTATCACCATCTCTGAAGTCTTCTGAGAACAAATGTAGTGTTACTAAAATTAAAACAGGCATGTACCAGGGATATTTAGAAAACTGTATTGCTGTTCCACATGAGGCCACAGTAGTAGGGCAACTCTCCCAGCCCCAAGTCCTGGATAATAGTTTCTATGCTAGTCATGAGGAAACCCCAGTTCTGACCTATGGACACAGCAGGACAAATAACATAACTGCTGCTCTAATACACGAAGCTGCACTGTGTTTCTCAAAACAAGTGAAAATAAATTCATCTGCCAGATGCTCTTTCTTTCTCCTTCCCTAACCCCCAACTCTAGAGTAACATTTCTAATATTAGGAACCCAGATACTAATCAGATAGAGGAAAAACCTTTCATCCATCATGGGCACTTTATCATTTTTTTTCCAGAGGAATCCCTGAAAATCCTATTGTCAATAGCTGCCCAATCAACAGCAAACCAAAATATTTGGTCAGCATGACAAACAGTCAAAAGATAGTATACGTGGCACTCTTATATCTGTGCATCTGTGTGCTCCATTTCTATTCTTTCTGAAAGATTGAAATGGTAGAAATAGTTTGAGGATCTCCACTCCATACTCTGTGGACCCCAGGTGGAGAAGTTCAGCTGGAAGGCAAAGGGAGAACTCTTTCGATGTGGGTTCCTCAACCTCGGCCTCTAAGACTGCCACATGTTCAAGAACTGGCAAACTGGACATGACGGACTCACTGACACCAGAGTAAACACTACAAACCAGCGTACCAGTGCAGCTTCAAGGTCTCCCTCACAGGTAGAGAAAAAGTTCACAGGTAAGCACAAAGGTTATTTCCCACATTCTAGCACTAAACTTTCAGCATGAAGGCCAATGCTTTTTGCTTTTTTTTGCAGTGGAGTCAAATAAACATTTGTTACTGTTGATGTTAAATACCATCGAGGAGGTTCCCGACTCATAGCTTCCCTCTATAGGGTTTTCAAAGAGCAGCTGGTGGGTTTGAAATGCTGACCGTCACTGTCCAGTGCTGATACTACAGTGCCACATCAGGAGTTCATACAAATACTACCTACATGCAAAGAGCATATATTGCAAAGGAATTTCCTTGCCTAGTTCGAAGGAGACCCCCTTAGAAGTAAAACACAGATTCTATCTGCCTAGCTTAGAAATAAGAAACACTATTCCATGAGCTAGTACCTGTCCAGCTGCTGGCCTGGCTAACAAGGTCTCCCTTAGAGCCCTGTTGAGGCTTTGAATGGGAGATGGATCACTTGTGGCTGCATCTGTTGGCTGTGGCAAAAAATCATACTGTTCCTCTTTGTCACTCTCCACCAGCGATGACCGGCAAGGTTCACTCAGCACAGCTTCAAATTTCTTCATAAATTTAAAGAGAGTCCTGACCCCATGTAATGACAGAAGAAAAAAAAAAAAAAATTTGAATACAAAGTGAGAAATATTAAAAATCCAGTATAGCAGTATAGCACATATACATATAAACACAATCTTACCCAATAAAAAACATTAAAGTACATATTGTCATCCCCTTTTTATAAAGGAAGAAACTAAAGCCAGGAACAGTGGGATCACTTGGCTTACGGTAAAACAGATGATTGATGGCAGAGTACCTTAACCCTTCTACTGTATGTAATCTTCTTTTGTCTGAAGACAGCACAACTCCTCTATTAGGCAGACTTTGCTTTGGGTAGCAGGGGTGGTGTTTTTCAGAAGCTTAAGGCAGACCAATTAAAGCAGTGAAGTCTTGCCGCCTACCACTCAAAATTCTGAGCTCTAGTCACCCTCATTTCAGCAGATGAATTACCTGTGTGTCTTTTCCACAGATTGTTTAATGGACCAGAAGCTGACATCATTCCACTTGGATATCTTAACAAATTCCTGTAAGAGAAATGAAACTCAAGAACAGCCTTGTAAAACTAGAGTGAGTCTGTTTCTTTCTAGATCATCTGCTTGCCAAAGACCAGATCCTACTCAATCCCCAAACCCAGGACCGTATGTCTGTAAACAAGTCTAAAAAAGGAACCACATAATTGTCTCAAATGATTAAAATAAATGCTGTCACATCAATAGACAGGCCACTTGCTATGTACCCTGAGGTAGTGACCGCAAGTTAACACACTAACTAAAGTATCAAACAAGAGTGGGCCCTCTTTTACCCCATGTGTCACAAGGCACATGGACCTACTCAATGTGATGCCTCTGAGGGTCAGGACCAGGGGCACATGATTTGACTTCTTAAAGCCAACCCCTTGAGGAACCTGGGAGACCCATCAGCAGACAGGTAGGGGCTACTCTACTAACCTCTAATACACCTGGCCAAACTTGTCAATGAAGCCAATGCCATAAAACACAAATCTTCCATCCTACTTGGCAGTGTGTTCCCTTCACTACCCTTGGCCCCCTGATTCACTGTTTTTAAATGAAGCATGCCTCATTATTGAATGCATAAAAGAGTTAAATAAAAAACATTTGCTGATTCTTACTCTCCCAACAGTGTGCACAAAAGCCGTTCATCTTACTTTAAGTTCTTTTTCTAGAGGGGAACGAAGTTCAACAATCTTGGCCTGGACCCGGTCAAAGAATTGCTTGTAATAATGGTACAAATTCCACAGAACACTGCAAAGCGAATCTGGAAGAAATGCAAAGGGAACAAAACACCACACCTGCCATGTGTGCTACTGACCGCAGCTGTAGGCTTCACTTTTCAGTGACACCCCTTCTCCACCACCCTTTAGGCCATAAGGGTCACAGCACAGTGATCTGCAGGCAGACCATGCATGCAACAGGGAACCTCTGCAGTTCCCAGGGATGCAAACTCTCAACACTACCTGACTGTTCATTTCAGCCTGTAGGCAAGTTTGTTCGTGGCAGTTCTGTTTCTAAAGATGACATATTCACAAGTTCTGCTAAGACCATGATTTTAAGCTCTCTGAAACTATCTTAAAAGCAACAATCTGTAGAAATGGAAACTGTTTTAAAAGATGGCATACTAAGAGGTTTACCTCGACTGATCATTCAAGAGCAATCTACACTAATTTTATAGTGTGCCTTATCCAAAAGGCTGCGGTCAGAGACGGTAATGACAGGAGGCAGTTTATGTGCAGTTATTTGATACGTGGCGGGACTCTCAACAGATCAAAGAACCTAATAATGGTTTGGAACAAGACAGAAGCTTCGCAGGTCACATATACTGTCTAGACAGAAAGACTGGCTGCCTCAACATGCCAGCTCCTGTGATCGTCATCCGGTAATTTACCCCTGCCAGGCTCATCTAGCACCAGCCTGCACTTTATTTCATCCATTCATCTCTATTGAATCCCATTTAAATAAAAGGCAGCGGAAAATGTCTTACTGGAAACCTGCTGTACAACATGGGGAACACTCAAAACCCGACGCGTATTTTAACAGAGTAGTGCAAACATAAAGAAAAAAATATTCTCACCCTTTCCCTCTACTTGTGGCATCAACAAGACATGGCAATGGAAAACCAGCAGCATCTGAAGTCGAACATGGAATTCTCCCAGCGAGGATCCTTCAATAAATGCTTGTAATGTGCTGACCAGCAACATCAAGGTCATCTGTCTGTCATCTTTAGAGATTCAGAGAGAAAACCCTATGTTTACCTTCAACATTACTCTCTATTTGTTATGTGCATGCAGCACTCTTCTGTGGATCTACTGAGGGTGGTTGTCAGGCAGAGACTACAATTAAAGGGGGCATTCAAGCAAGAATCACAGTTAGAGTCCAAGCTGACTTAAAACCATCAGTTGCACTCAGAAGACGTGTTAAACGTACTCACTGCAAACTATGAAACTGCTGCATTAGAAGGCACCTATTGTGAGCATGAAATGAAATACTTTACTACCTCGAATGTGCTAACTACTATCTACCAAGCAGGCAGTTTTCAATTTGATTTATCTCACGGAAAGAAAGAATAAGGAAACCTCTGGTGACTTGTTCTCTAGCTTTTGGACAAGCTAATCAAAGCTCTCTGACTTCAGTTTTTCTCTCAGAAAAGAAAGAAATACACTGTTTTCCTGGCTGACCTCTCTGGAATACTGTGAGGCCGCTGGATACCTTCACGCATACGTGAAAGCAGGAGAGAAGAAATGAGTGGCTGAAGCTCACACTATGCAGCCCTTCGAATTTGGCTTGTTATTGTTAGCTGTCATTGAGTTGCCCCTGACTCATGGCAACACCATGCACAACAAAACAAAATACTGCTGCCCAGTCCAGCCTGACGCCCTGCCATGACTGCTAGTGGATTAGAACGTTGGGATCCATATGGGGGTTATCACTGCCTGATTTTCTCTGAAGTGGATCACCAGACCTTTCTTCCTATTCTAAGTCTGGAAGTTCCACGGAAACCTCTCGAGTATCACAGCAGCACACAATGACAGACGGGTGGTGGCAACATATGAGGTGCGCAGACCGGGAATTGAACAGGGTCTCCTGTAAGGAGGGTGAGAACTGAACCCCCATGCCCTTCAAGTTTAACCTGGAACAGCTACCTAAGCAGGGACTAGACAGGTATTACCTTCCTGTTCTTCCATTTGTTCTTGCATGTGCTTCTCAAGCATCTGATAGATAGAGAACCAGTGCTTGGTGGATTTCTCAGTGTGGCGTTGCATGGTATTCTCCAGACTCATAGACCAGCAGCTGAAACATGGGAGAAGGGTCCAGGAAGCATTGATGACAGCCTGTCTGAAATCTCTAAAATCAGAAGCTAAATGCTCCCCATTGTCTCCTCCCAAATGGAAATGGAAAAGATGCCAAGTTTGCTGCCTCAGGAATGCATGCTATTTTTCAGACCTCCATGAAGACATTTTAATGCCTTGCTTTTAAACTCGGTGATTAATGAATGAAAAGCACATTCTGTAATCACCATACTTCATGCACCCTGAAAAGTACAAACATCGCTACAACACGCTCAGGAAGAGGAGGGATGTAAAAACTGTGAGTACTACTTACTTCAACTCCAATTTACGCCATCGAATGATCATCTGAGTGACTAAATCTAGATGTTTCCTCAAAGACAGAGTTCGACTTGCATTTTGCTCCCAATCCTAAGGAAACAGAGTTGAAATTGACTGAAAGGCAACTAACAGCAACAACAATGTGGTTATTATTTAATCCCTCTCTCTCAGGAAACCTCCAACACTAGCAGACCCTTAAACACCATTTACACGCTGTTTTTCTAATAACAGTAAGAAGTTTACACCCGGCCCATCCAGCTTTATGGCCCCTTGGCAAAGCACAGGCTTTGGAGACCTGAGTCCAAGTTCCTGCTATCTGTGAACAAAGTCACACAATTCCTCTATAGCACAGAAACTCAATCTGTGAAACTGGGACATACCAGTCACCTCATGAGGCTTCAAGCTTATGAAGAGAGGTGACATAGCTGCACTGGAGGTCCGCCTACAGTCCTGGTGAACACCAAGTCTCACCCTCTAGCTGAGACGGATGGTCCCTTGTGTGAGCAATGACGTCACTTGTACTGCTCTCACCACATAGCAAACACCAGCAAGTTAGCCTTCTTGAATCCAAACTACTATTGTCTGTCCCTCTGACAACAAAGGGACAAGTCTTTTCTCATTTGCTAACAAACTAAAACGAGTAAGAGCTAGATATCATCTTACCTGTGCCTTTGCCAGGAGAATCTCTAAGCCATTCAAGAACTTTGAAATGGGACTGGAAAGTGGAAAACTACAAATTCTGTCCATTACAACCAGAAGCTGCAGAGAAGCAAAAACCACAGGCATCCCAGTGAGAATATTAATGAGCCATAGGCCATAGGGTACTGGTGAGGGGCCTGACTGCAAGTTTCACACAAAGTCCCTCTCCTTTATAAGCATCTCTAAAAACTGTGGGTAAAATTCAGGTCTGGGGATCCTGACAAAAGATAAACACTATCTGTTGTATTGCTCTACAAGTAAGTTCAAGTTTAATAAGATAATTAACTTCTATTACTCTATACTAGGAGTATTACCAAAGTGACTAAAGATCAAAGGACCAAGTCTAAGGTTAAACTGACCATCTTGAAAAGAAAGGCCTAATTCTAACAAAAGGAGCTCTGGTAGCGTAGTGGTTATGAGTCGGGCTGCGAACCTCAGGGTCAGCAGTTCGAAACTACCAGCCGCTCCACGGGAGAAAGATGAAGCTTTCTGCTCCCGTAAAGATTTACAGCCTCAGAAACCCTGTACAGGGTTGCTATGAGTCGGAACCAACTCCATGGCACACAACAACAATTCTAACACATGGCACGGTAGCACAATGGGTTAATCATTAAGATGCTACCCAGAAGTTTGGCAGTTCAAATTTACAAGCTGTTCTGGGGAAGAAAGATGATGCAGTCTGTTTCTTTATATAAAGAGTACAGTATTTGAAACCCTATGGGGCTCACTATGAATGGGAATTGACTTGAGAGCAGGGCACTTGGTAATAGATGTTTCTAAATAAGCAGAGCAGCATTCTCATGTAGCAGCACCTCCCCACAGACAACTGAATCCTCAAACTTCAGAGCCCGGGGAGGGGGGAGACATAACAATTAAGCACTATACTGTTAACTGAAAGGTCAGCAAGCTGAACCCACTCAGCAGCTCCACGGAGAAAAGACCTGGCATTCTTCCTAGAAAACCCGAGGAGACTGTTCTACTCAGTCACAAGGAGCACCTGACAACAAACAACCCAGAATTACTTGTATAAGTGGTACAAGTGGACACCCTGAGGTCACCTCATCAGTGTAGGTTAGGCCCCTGAGACAGTCCCCACCCTACTGGTTGTCCTACCTGCTCAAGGGCGGGATGTTCTGGCCAATCCTGCAGCAGCTGACGGACAGCCTCTGAGAAGCCCTGAAGCACAGGCTGGCACTGCCGGGCTTCTGGGACATTGGGATGCTGGTAAAAGTCATAGGGACCATCGGGTTTCATCATCAGCTCTGAGGAGGGTTCCCCGAAGAGAGTGTTATGGGATAGGGTGCAGGCCAAAAGCTGGCTGCCCAAGAGTTGGTCATTCAGCTCAACTCCTGTGAAATTAAAGATGATCTTGGTAAATCCAGTGACCTAAGCTAGTAGATCTATCAACAAGCTACAAGCACGCTGGAAATATGCTCAGCAATAGGGGACTCATTAGGACCAACGAAGCAGGTATTTCCCTCCCATTCTCCCCCAAAGTAACAGTGGCCTAGAGAACCATGACTCCAATCTCACAGTAGTAACCAGAGACTGCCAAGCAGCTGGGACACACACAGACACTCAGAGTCTGCCGAGGTATAATCAGAAGGGTACAGAGTCCACTTCAATGCATTCAAATTCCCAGTTTTTATAGCTTCTCTGGATAGGAAGAGACAAAATGTGAACTCTCCTTTCTACTTGCATGGACTAACTCAGGAGGTCATGTAGGAAACTGCATCGAACCAAACTCTACGACATAAATTTCTGAGATCAAGGTTGCTCTCAAGAAGACATCATTTTGGTTGAAAATCACTGAAGCTATTAGAGAACACACACCATGTGGATGGGAAGAAAACATTTAAACAAAGACTACATTCTTATTTTCATCCATCCTGGAGTATTCAAATGATGAAAATGTATCTTTATCGCAGAAAGTTAATCTATTTTTTGAATTAGCTTATGTTCTCTAAGCTAAGAAAACCCCACTATTAAGCAATGAGGTGAGAACAGGAAGTAAGGGTTTAATATTTCCAGAAGTAGCAGCAGCACCTGTTTACTCTGATTTCCCAAGGGCATAGCAAAAGTAAACTCGCATACCCATCAGAGGGTAGAAGTGTGTGACAAGTGATGCTCCAGTCTGGTAGCAGGACAGAAAGAGGCTGAGGTAATGCTTTGTCTCATGTGGCAGCAGTGTCTGCTGGTACCACAGAGAGCGAGCAAAGCTCAGGCACAGCTGCTGGTGTATCAGCATCACAGCTTGCATTGAACTCTGGGAGAAGAGAGCGGTGTCCACGGCTACTTCCTCTTCTTGACCTTCTGAAGTTTTCTTTTCCTCATCTAAGGTTGGCTCTAACAAAATATCTGCAAAATCCTGTAAATAACATTAGAACAATTTAATTTTTAAAAACAAGAATTTGGTTCTAACTACAATAAAATAAAAGAGGGAAGGAGGAACATGAACACTCAAGAAAATGAAGCAACGATTTGCATGCATTAAAAACCATTTAGTAGGATACAATTGTCATTAGAAAGGAAGGTGTGTGGGACCCTGCTCTCACTGACCTACCTTTTCATGCAGCGGAAACTGTCTTCTGAGCTCCCGCTCCTCCTCCTCCTCCTCACTCAAGGCTGTCCTGGAGTTTCTGCTTCTGTGTCTATAGAGGCTGCTTTCCTGCTCTGCCTTCTCTTGGGCTAGGCGCTCCTGTTCATCCCACTCATTGATGATTTCCTAAAAAGACACAGAGACAGAAGGGAACTTACATGTACTGGCTGAAGCATTCACAAGGAACAAAGACACGAGCTGATTTCTCAAGTAAAACAGTCAAGGTTCAGAAATAAATAAAATCCATCATCCAAGAAACTAAATTCCATATAATAAGCACAAATGTTTTTAAACAGTGCCTGCAGTCAACTGAGTTTTCTAAAGTCCTCCTTGCTATGGGGAGCGAATTTCACAGGTAAGCACTTACTACAGCAGCGCTAATGTGAACTTCCTTTAGAGAGCTAACAATGCTTTGTAATCAGGACAAGCTCAGTCCACATGTGAAGGCACTTGGGTGGCACCTCACCGCTGACTCAGGGGTTCAGAAATGAGGACCTGGGTTGGGGCAGGACAGTCAAAAGGTACCCACCCATCCAGGCAAATGAGACCATACCCTTAACCACAGGGACTTCCTGAATCCCCTACTCCCTGTCTAAGGCTTCAAGTGGTTGAAGTGACAAAAACTACAAAGTAAAGAAACTATCTGGGTAGACAGGGATGGGTCACTTGGACATTGGCTACCCAAAGTGGGGGGGCTTCAAAGGCAAGAAATGACTGGCTTACAAGCTTTCAAGAGGGAACCTAGATCCAGAGGGCATGGAAGAAGATAGAATCTCCACTGAGTAGTATCCAATCTGTCTAGGTAGGGCTGAAGAAAGGAATGCAGATAAGTCTCTCGTGATCGTTGGAAATATAAATGTAGACATTTTGTAGCAAGGAGCAGAGGTCCCTAGGACCATCAAGGGAGAAGAGCGGAGAGCGGGACCCTACCCAGAGAAGCAGTGATGCCAGAGATGGAGGCAGAGACGATGATGTGGAGTGATAGAGCAGCTGGGGACTTTAGTCTGGGGACCAGAGAAGGAGAGGGGCTGTGTGCTGACGACCGGAGGGCAGGCTCAACCCTTTTGGTTGGTTGATGATGCATGGAGGGGATTGCAATCATGGCAATAAAACGATATACGATAGGATGAATGTAAAACTAATGTTCTCCCATGTAAACTATCACATAATTCACAATGAAACATTAAAAAAAAGAAAAAGAAACCATCTGGTATTGAAAAAGCCCTGGTGGGATAGTGGTTAAGTGCATGCTAACCGAGATGATGTCGACTTGAACCCACCAGTCATTCTGTGAGAGAAAGATGTGACAGTCTGCTTCTTTAAAGATCAGTCTTAGAAAAATGCATCTCTATCCTAGGAATTCTGATTTCTAGAATTTGTACCCAAGAATATCCACTGTGGTGGTGTTTTTAGCAGAATAGCAAAACATTACATATAGGTATGAATATTTAATGATAGGATATTAGTTAAATGGTTAATGGCACACCCATATAATAGAACACTAAGTATGATGCAGTTGAAGAATATGTAATATTATGGAAATGAACAGCATATAGTGTTGGATTTTAAAAAGCAAGTTATAAAATATGGACTTTCATAGAGCTCTATCTAGCATTTTAGGGATGTGGTTTGGAGAACAAGGAGAAGATAGAACTGATCCAATCAGAAGAGCTCATATCTGCTAAATTTCAGCTCATTTTGGTTAAGACATTTAAAGGTTCTGCTACTAAAAACCACTTGCAAATCACTGAGATAAATGTCTTTTTAAAAAAATTTTAGTGTGTACATATATGTACATCAACATATACATATATAAGCAAGCCCAAAGTGGGATATACCAGTGTCTTACAGGGTTTATACAGCTTTACACAGTATGACTAGAAATGTTTGCTCTTATTTATATTCTTATTTGCTTAAAGTGAGCGTATTAATTTTTTTAACAGGGAAAAAAACAACCGAAGGTATTCCCTTTAGTATTAATAAAAAATTGACACATTAAAAACATTATGTGGCAATAATCACTATAAACAAAGCTAATAAATAACTAAGAAAAACCCTGCAGTGTATATCACAAAGGGCTAACATCACAAATCCAAAAAATGAAAAGCAAAACAAACAAAACCAAATCCTTAAAACTCAAGGAATAAAGGTACACAAACCTGATAAAGTGGTAGAAAAAAGGAAGGAGTGGGCAGACAAGAGACTCCCCCCTCCTGGGCCCTGGTAATGTCTTCTGGGATGCCCTGCACGTGCCCAGCTCCCTTCAGCAGGAGGTCCACACAGGACTCCAAAGACAGCTTACCTGGCACAGGTGCCTGAAGAGCTGCAGGGCCCTCTGGTCCAGCTCTCCCTTGCACAGCACATGAGAGCGCAGGTAGAGGAGCGCATTCATCATCAGCTGCTCCCGGGTTGGGCAGGGTCTCTGGCCTGTCTCTTCCAGCTCCTTTCCACTAGAACGCTTGAGAGTCAGTTTCCCAAGGCCTCGCAGCACCTCCTCTGACTTCACAGAGCACAGGGTGTCTGCATGAGCATAGAAGGTGGGGAAGGTGGGGCCCACCGAAGGAAAGGCCAGCATGGATGTGGCCAGGGCGCCCAGCTTTTCCACACAGACTACGTTGCCATGCAGTGAGGCATGGACTTCAGATGCCACCAGCCTCATGCCATGTTGCACCTGCAGGATGGATGCCTGCAGTGGGGCCACAGTGTCTGGGTACAGGGCATACTCCTCTCCCAGACGCTTCCGGAACTGATGGTGCGACTGCTGCCAAGAAGCCTCCTCCTTCAGAAGGCTCTGGGCCGCCTGGGCAGACCTAGGCCCATCCATGCGGAAGGTCTGCAGAAGCCGGGAGAGCAGATCCTGAACGGCCGAGGCCTTGGCGATGCTGGTAACATAGTGGTGGATCTCCTGCACCAGGGACTCATATGCAGGTAGCTGGGGTCTGAAAGCCTGCTTCTTAGACAGGCTGCAGATTAGATTCTCCAGTTGATCAATTCTTTGGTGGAGCAACCTGAAGGCAAATTAACACAGTGAGAGAAAGCAGAAAATCTAGAACTGCCCGTAACTCACTTAGGAATAATACCAAGTAGGCCTATCAGTTGCGGAAGAATAACATGGTGATTTATACTGTCAATTATAAAGAGAATGGGAACCTTTTGTAAAGTAGTTACCATGAGCTACACCTGTGGCTAAGGAGCTCTTGTAGCGTAGTGGTTATGAATCAGGTTTGAAACTACCAGCTGTTCCGCGGGAGAAAGATGAGGCTTTCTGCTCCTATAAAGATTTACAGCCTCGGAAACCATGTATAGGGTCGCTAAGAGTTGGAACCAACTCCACGGTACATCACCACCATCACCACCACCACCACCACCACCACACCTGTGGCTAAGCACTTTCGATGCCAATCTCATCAAAGCCTATTCATAACTCACTGCAGTAGGTTCGATTATTCATCTCTTTTCATAGATATGGACACAGACAGGCATTGTAAATGATGTACATAAGGTTGGAAATTTAAGGGTCAGGACAGGACAAAAACCCAGAGCCCACTATACTACACTGGGAACAGTATGAGGGGGCTTCAAAAAGTTCATGAAAAGCTGTAATGAAAAGATAAGGAAACAGATCTACAGCCAGGGGTAGCACAGAAGTACAGGTCACCACACCCAAATTCTTCCATGCGAAAATAAGTTCTGGTTTCAATCACTGTGGCCTCCTCATGTGAATCCATACCTTGAATACCCACCCTCCTCTCACACTATAGCTACTTTCCCTTTTAATAACCCATGGCTTTGCAATCTGTTAATGTCCTTCCTAGATATGTATCATCACCTCTGAACACACAACCACACAGCCAACCACAAATGTCATTTTACAAATGAGAGTCAACACAAGTAATGACTGCTCTTATTACCTGACATGAGGATGAAAGTAACTGACAATGGCTTCATCTTCCAGGTCTCTTCCTGTTTGCAGCTGGGATGAAAGGTTTCGGGTTTTCCACTCACACTGCAGCTGATGTAACTAACAGAAAGGGAGAAACTGGTCTGCTGATGAACATGCAAGTGAGGACAATTCCCTGAGAAACAGTAGAGCAACAAGATAGAAGGAACCTGGATTCCTGAATGCCCACAAAGGCCTCGGAGGCTCCATCAACCTGGTCCATTTACCTGAATGAAGCTATCTTATTTGTGACACTGAATTTTTGAGTCTGTTACAACAGCTTAGCTTTTACTGCGTGTAATAAAAATTTTACTGCATCTAATAATACAATACATAATATGGTACATATTGCTGTTGTTGTTAAGTGCTACTGAGTCAGCTCCAACTCATAGCAACCCTGTATAGAGTTTTTAAGGAGTGCCTCGTGAATTGGAATCACCGACTTTGTGGTTCAATCTGACCTTGCGGTCTAGTGTTTTATCCCACAGCACTATACCAGTATATTATTATTCTAAGGCACGGGTGGGGAACATCTGGCCCGCTGGCTGAAATCATTTGGTCTGGCCCTGCCAAGGCAACCACAAGTTCCAGTCATCACATTGTTGTTAAGTACTGTCGAGTTGGTTCCAACTCATGGTGACCCTGTATAGCGTTTCTGAGGAGCGGCTGGTGAGCTTCAACTGCCGACCTTGTGGTCCAAACCGACCTTGCAGTCCAGTGCATTAACCCACAGTGCCACACCAGGACTCCAGTCATCATATTGATTGTGGTGGTGGTTATGTGCTGTGGAGTCAGTTCCGACTCATAGCAACCCTGTACAAGACTTCTGAGGCTGTAAATCTTTACAGGAGCAAAAAGCCCCATCTTTCTCCTTTGGACCTGCTGGTTTCGAGCTGCTGACCTTGAGGTTAGCAGCCTGACTTTTAAACACTAAATGACCAAATACAGCAAGTTGTGGCTGGAATTTCAAATAGCAAGGGATATAGTATCTGAATTCTATTTGACTCTTGAATATTAGATAAAAATGAAAAGTTCAAAAACTGAGGGATACTATAATCCTATCTTAAAAAGCTACCCAAGTGCAAATATCCAAATCTGAGTCTGGATGGTGAAAACAACATTATTTCTCTGACAATGCTCAGGCTTACTACTGACTTGCACTTCCACATCACAGCCCGTTGAGAGACATTATCAGGACCTTAGCCAGGGGCCTCTCCCACAGCCCGAGTCCAGTCACAGGGACTCTCAAGGAGGAAAATGCAGACTCCACAGCACAGTCCTGGGAAGTCACAGGGCAGCTTCTGCAAAGTCACTCTTTCAATGCTGAACATCCAAAAGGGAAGCAAAATACTAAGCGAACTCAACCCATGCTTCCAACTCTTCCTCCCCTCCCTACCTCCTCCTTGATGTACTTGAGCTTGTAATCCCTCTTGACTGCAGGGTCGAAGCGTGTCTGGGGAAGCCAGGTCTGAATCTGGAGCAAGCCAAGGTTCACCCAGATGCTTCCGCGGTGTGCTGGTTCAGGCAAATTCTTCTTACTTTCCCCTTCTCCAAAAAAGTGGCGCAGGCAAGTGAGCAAGAGGCAGAGCACCTCCTTGGGCAGCGCCTCCTGATCAGTCATGTCCTCAAGAGTCTGACCCACATGCTGGAATGCCTTGCTGTCCCCAAGCAGCAGCAGCTCACAGTTCTGCAAGTACTCCTGCCGCTGGGGCTCCAGGAGCAGCTCGGCCAGGCCTGCCAGGTGCCGGCACAACACTATGCCCTGGAGCCGCAAGTCTGTGCGTCTGTGGGAAAAGGAAGCACTCAAGAGCTTACTCTGTACAGAGCAGCATTCCTTTTTACACCGTCATTCTTTCACACAATGACACTGCTAACTGCACTGTCGGTACTTGAAGGTAAATTTCTGTTGTATAATCTGAGATGACTTTCTGACCCTTACCCTTTCATTCCAAATGCTTAAAATTCACTGGAACAAATGGTCAAATTCTAAATTCTGGTAGTTCTGTTATAGACTAGAAATCAGCTGCTCCAATGAGAAAACACTCTGACTTTCAGCCACCAGAACCAGCCACTACAAAGGCAAGTTCAAGTTCTGAGCATGCTCTAGGGTAAAGATGGGAGCTTTGTGGGGCACTCCTGGGGAGATGGGGATACCTGAACTCAGCTACTGAAGGGAGAGCCATGTTGGTCCAAAGCACCGAGTTGATGTCCTGTAGTTGTTGGGCTCTTTCAACCCACTCTCCCAAGGTTACATGTGAGGAAGACAGGATGGGGAGGCCACTCACATCCCAGGGACTTGCTCTGCAGCTGCTGGTCAAGACTTCAAAGCAGCACTTGGAGAACATAGCTCTACTGAGACTGCCTGGGCCCTGAGGGACAAGAGAGGAACCAAGTAGCTTTTAGAAACTGACATGACTTTTCAACAAGCAGCACTGATGAACAACCTAGGTAACTTTTGAAAACTGGACACCGACCATCTAAGATGCACCTAGTGTTCTGTCTGGAGCAAAGAAGAGTGAAAAAATCCAAGACTCAAGGAAACAAATAGTCCAGAGGACTAATGGACCATGTGAACCACAGCCTCCACTAGCTTTGAGACCAGAAGAACTAGATGGTGTCTGGCTACCAATACCCACCATTCGGATCCAGATCACAGTAGAAGGTTTGAATTAGAATGGGAGAAAAGTACAGAACAAAGTTCAAATTCATAAAAAAGACCACACTCATGATCTGACAGATCTAACTTGACCTCTTAGACACCCCCTTCAAACCTGGAACTGGACCTACCTATGGAAAGCATCTTTCCATCAAACAATACGCCTATAAAGTGAGTAATATAACATCAAGAAGAACTGTATTCTTCAGAACAATAGACCATACAAGTTTAAAAGGGCAGCATTTACCCAAAAACAAAGTTCAGAAGGCAGGAAGGGACAGGAGAAGAGAATGAATGGAAACTGAAAAGCCCAGGGAGAGTAGGAAGTGCTGTCACACTGAGGGGATTGTAACTAATGTCATGAAACAAAAGATCTGTACTGTCAAATGGGAAACTAATTTGTGCTATAAACTTCACTCAAGCTACAATAAAAAGGGAGGATGCGGGGACACAGCAATGTTTATGATTGGGAAGTGAGAGACTAGAAAAGGATCAATGAAAATATGAAAAGATGTTCAATCTCAATAATAAGAAATACTGATTAGAATGAAATTTGTAAAATTGTATGATGGGCAATAATTGTAAATGCTGATCACACATAGTGTGATAAAGACATGGAAAAGAGGTACTCGTATGTACCATAAGTGACAGTGTAACAATATAGTCCTAAATCTTCCTGTAGTCACCCAGGGTCTCATGGCCTTCCCCTCTACAGTGACTCCTTAAAACCAAAAAAACCCATCCAACCCTCTAGACACACGTTGTTTTTAAGTGTGCACACACTTTGGCCATGGGTTAAATATTCCACTTCTTGGATCACATCCACCAAAGTGCTAAGACAAATGAACAAAGATTTATACAAAGACAGTCAATGTAAATATGCTTGTTTTGTTGTTGTTGTCAAGTGCCATCGAGTTGGTTCTAATGTACAGCAACCCTGTAAAGGGTTTCCGAGGAGGAGCTGGTAAGTTTGAACCGCCGACTTTACGATTCAAACCCGACCTTGTGGTCCAGTGCATTATCCTGTAGCGCTACACCAGGACTCCTAAGCTTGTATAAGAAAGGGAAATGGAAAAGCAAGCAAATCTCAACACCTACAAGAAAATGATTAAATAATTTATGGCATCATGGAATGACATGAAAATTACAAAAGATACCTATGAACAAAGAAAGTGGTATTATATTTCAAAAATAAAAATATATGTAAACAGAAGAATACACGGATAAGATATAATATTGATGTTTCTTTATGGTTTGAATAGTTTAGAAGGATACATATACGATACTATTATAATTACAAAATAAGCTATTAAAAGAAAACTGATAAACCTAACCTCAGAATTTCCACCTCATTTATGGTAAAACTCCTTTTTTGAGAGGTACACTTATTAATAGCCTGCAGAAAGTAAAGTACTGTACTTACTCAGTTTCTGATGTATCCTGGACATAAATGTATACTGCTGCCTTCCTTCAAAAATGTGTTACATGTAATTTCATTTTCCATTATTACCAAACACTTGTATAAATTGTATGCAACAAACCTTCAGTGTGGAGTCCAAAAGGGACTTGGGCATCTCCCTCTGCTGCACCCCAGGTAGAGGGCTCCAAGTTAGCCAGTACTCGGGATTTATGGTCACGGTACTACTCCAGAAAGACATATATGTGGAATTAAATAGCTCAGACCATAAAGACATAATTTCTTCAGTAGATATCTAAAGAGATAAGTAAATAAAAGAAAATTTGGGAAAGATGCTATACATCGAGTTACCAGGGCTCTCTGTCTTCCAAGACCATCAAGCTAACAGGAGGTGCACACAGTAATCCCATTTTCCCGATTCTCTGTCATCCTGGATGACATGGTCAAGTCATATTATAACCCATGTATACTGCTAAAAAACTAAGGTGAGATCTGCTTTTGTAAGGTTGACTGAGTAAATATCAGAACAAAATAAATCAAGCATAATTATCAAAAACTTTAAGGTTACACTAATGATGAAGTTGTCTCAAGTTTATCAGTATTCATATTAAACAGTTATTACAAGTATATATTTGAAGCAAACAAAAAACAAAAAATCTTTTAGCTTCATTTAACTGGAAATCAAACAGTATGATTCTGTTATAGTTGTGACGTACCCAGGTAATTATTGCAAAAAAGAACCCTCAAAATTCTCTAAAACTAGAGTTTGAAACATGGAATTTCTAAATTAAATGCCAGTTAATTAACTTCAACCAAAAGTCTGCCGTAGAAAATCAAATCGGCAAATAGTGGAAAGAGAATTTACTTGCCCTTCGTTTTAATTTTGATTATTACCTGTGGATGGTGCAGTACGGACCAAAGGTCTCGAAGCTCTCGAGGAGCAACTGGTGTGTGCTTGAGACAAAATGCGATGTGCTGTCTTATCTGCTCATCTATGTGGGGTTGCTGGGTTTTGCTGGACCTGTTCCAGAGATAAAGAAGGATGGGCTATCAATAAACTGCTAGAAAATTACTGTGTGTAGAAGATGGCAAACAGGTTCCCCCTAGGTAAATAACTGAGCAGGTGGTTTACCTTCTCAGATCAGCCTGTGCCATAAAATCAGCTGTCACTTTGTACTGCCAAAGCATAGCCAGGTACTCTGTTGCAGGCCACATCTGAACACGCCTTGTGAGTTGGCTTAAGGAGGTAAAGACTGCCTGTGACGGGGAGGCAGCTTCACTAGACTTTTTTTCCAGAAATCCCAGAGAAATTCCTTTGGCTTTTAGTTCTAAACACTGAGCATTCACAAGATTCTTCAATTCGTCTGGACAAGAAAACACACACTGTGTTATAGCAGAGTGGTTAAGACATTCCCAAAATCCAGCTCAGTGTGAGCAAGTTGCTTAACCTTAGCTTTGGGTTTCTCATCTTTTAAATGGTTCTATTAATACCTGAAGGATTCTAATGGCTGAATTAAACAATATATGCGAAATTTAGCTTTGTATCTAGCATTTTTTAATGGTGTGGCACCACAGGATAATGCAAAGACAGTGGTTCAAACTCACCAGCTACTCCTTGGAAACTCGACACATGGTCACTATGAGTCAGAACTAACACAAAGGCACTTAACAACGTTACACAAAATAATTATAATTAATGAAGGGAAAAACAAGGCCTACAGAGCAGAAGATACCGCCAGAGTATTTGTCGAACTCCAGAGTACATTACCTGGGTTGACATCTTCCAGAATATTAGCTCTGAGGACCAATGTCCAGGCCTGCAGGAGACTTTTCTTTAATGTCCACTCAGAAGCAAACACTTGGAGACGACTAATGTCTTCCTGCCATCCACTGTCCCCAAGGGCAGGTATTCGCTCCTTAATGGCAAGGGCTTTGCTAAGCACTTTCAATTGTGAAAAACATTCTACCACCAGCTTGTCCTGAAACATTACAACACAGGAGAGTTCATTATAGAAACGTGGTTCTTTTTAAAAGTCTACACATGTCTGAGAAGAAATTTCATCTACTTTTTTGATGCTTTCAGAAAATATAGAGTATATTTTCTCTTATTCTAGAAAGATTTTATAACAATAAAGTTGAAACTCCACACAACCTTTATAGGCTCAGGAATAAGAAAAATGGTAACATTTAACAACTTAAATAAATAATTGTGCACCTATAGTACTTTGTGGAGTCCTGGTATGGCACCACAGGATGAGTATTTAACCTCAAGATCAATGGTTCAAACTCAGTGGTCACTCCTCAGAAATCCCATACATGGTTGTTATGAGTTGGTACCTACTCAACAGCACTTAAACAATGCAATATTTATGAGTAAAGCTTTACAGCAAAGGTGCTTCTAATTAAATGTCAGTTCCCAGGATAACTTCAGGGGAGAATGTCAAATCTTTGCATTTACAACATGCTTTGAGGTATACCTTGAAAGGAAATGGCTGTCCCAGGAACTTCTGCAGCTTCTTTATACCACTGAAACCACCAGTCGGGCTCCCCAAGCAATTCTGAATATGTTCTGAAACAGTCTGAACCTCCTTGTAATATCTTTAAAAAATGGGAATAAAAGATAGAAGGAAGTAAGGAAATAGGAGAGTGACAGTTAACAGAAGTAGTTACACTTTATATTTTATTTGCATTCACCAATATGCCACAGGAGTAAGCCACATAAAGAAGAAAAGGAATTTCAATTCTAAACAACATCAATACTGCAGATACTGATAGTACTATGAGTCTTACTTGTCTTCATGATTCATCAGGAGTTGGGGAATCTGATGGACCAAATGTTTCAGAACCCAGTGCCAATGAAGGGCAAGCAGGGCTAAGCCTGGGGCATCCACTTTTACTGTGTCAGCCACAGTCCAAAACCGGTCCCGCCACCGCAAAGAACCCAAGATCTGAAAACAGAGCACAGCAAAGCTGCTAATAAACGTCTCCCATTAAAAGATACTTGGCACAGACTTCACTACTATTTGTGTTGTTAATCAACATTCAGCATGCACACATGAAGGTCTAAAATAAGACTATAATATTTGTAGAAGCATGAAAGCAGACAAAGAATGAACAACCTTTTCTCCAAGTACTTGACCTACGAAATTATTACTTTACAGAAAATGAAACTTTGGGGTTATATGTTAAGCACATATATAATTTTATAAGAAACTCCCAAGTTATCTTACAAAGTAACTACACTATTTTGTACTACAACCAGCAACGTAGGAGATTTCCAGTTGTTTCATATCCTTTAATATTTGCTACTGTTTTGTTTTTCTTAAAAGCCATTCTAGCAGATGATTCTGTTCCTATGGTTTCAATTTGCATTTTCTTGATAACCAATCATTGCAATTTTTCAAGTTCATACAGGGCACTAATATCTTCTGTGAAATGTCTACTCAAATTTCATGGTCATTATAAAACTGGTTTGGTTGTCTTATTGCTATTAGTTAGTTTCATATAATTTATATGTTTTACAAAGTTTCTCCTACTTTTAATTTTCTTGATAGTATCTATGAGAAACAGAAGTATTTACTTTGATGAAACCTAATTTATCAAAATTTTCTTTTATGAACAATCTTTATAAATCTTTGCTGATCTGATTTTCTCCCGTTTTCTTTCAGATGGCTCACAATTTAGCTATGACCCATTCTGAGGTAATCTTTGTATATAATGTGAAGTAAGGGTAAAGGTTTTTTTAACTTTAAATAGAGAGCCAAGTTGTCCCAGTACCATTTGTTAAACAAGCTTCCCCCTTTTTATGTTGTTGAGCAAAAATCCACTGACCATATATATGAGGGTCTACACCAGAACTCGTTTCTTGCTGCATCAATCTATACGTCTATCCTTATGACAGTACCATGTTGTCTTGATTACTCCCCTTGTAATGTATTTTTATAGCAAAGCAGTCTTTAGATTAGTGGCTCTCTCCTGGAGGTGTGTGGGGGGTGTGTGTGTGCACGCGAGTGTGTGTATATGCACGTAAACTTGTCAGATGGTATACCTTATGTAGTTTATTATTATGTCAATTATACCCCAGTAAAGCTATAAAATATATATGTATGTTGAAAGCTGTAAGAATGTTGTTGCTGTTGTGAAGTGCCATCAAGTCAATTCCGACCCATAACGGCCCTGTATAGGGTTTCCAAGGAGCAGATGGTGAGCTAGAACCACTGACTTTGCAGTTCAAACGACTTTGCAGTCTGACGCACTAGCCCACAAATAGGTTAAAAAAAAAGAATGGTTAGGTATCTCAAATAGTAATGAAACTGAAGTCAGTCTTGTCCCCAGGAATCTCTGTGCCAAAACAAAAGCTCTACTTGTAGATAAAATACAAGCAAGCACATTCCCTTACCTCATGGACAACGGCATCAGACACCATTCCCTGGGATGACTGCACCCAGAGCATTACTAGTGCATCACAAAGTTCGAAAAAAGCAGCAAGATTGACCACAATTTCATGAGGCAAGCTGTGATAGCTCTCTGGATCTTTAGAGTTGACATAAACAAAATACAAATATTCCATTAGATTTAATTATACCCTGGGCATTTTCTAAATAAACTGAAATAATGTCATCTGCAGTATAAAGAACAATTACTATTTTGTTGTCTGAGATAACAAATTTGAGTGTCAGTTTTTTTTGCCAGTTACTAAACTTAGCAAATTAGGCAAGTATATCTATAGATCTTAGTACTATCGCAATGAAAACTGCAAAGTAAAGCAATTTTTAAACAAGCATTTGTTTAAATACAAAGCAGAAACTAAGCGCATATATTTGTTTAGATAAAGAAATAACAAACAAATGAAATGTAAAAAACTGTAAACAAAACTATCATTAACAGTACTTGCTAAGAGTGGACTTCTCCCATTTATCAAAGCTTGAAATTTTTACATCAAGCACAACTATCTTTTTTTATTTAAAGAAATAAAGAGGAGAGGTAGAAAAAAATCTCTTATCTGAAAGGCTTATGAAGAACTTGCGCTTTTTGAGCCAATAAGCCTAGATTTCAAGTTCCAGCTCTGCTGCTTGCTAGAGATGGGACCTTGAGAATTTCTGTGCCTCCCTTTTCTCATTGCTGGTTATGTGCCGTGGATTCAGAACCAACTCCTAGCAACCCTGTACAGGGTTTCTGAGGCTGTAAATCTTTACGGGAGCAGAAAGCCTCATCTTTCTCCTGCACAACAGCTGGTAGTTTCAAATTGCTGACCTTGAGGTTCACAGCCCGATTCGTAACCACTACACAACCAGAGATCTTTCCCTTTTCTCATTAAACGGGACGATATCTCCCACCTCCTCAGGGTGCTATACAAAATAATGACATCCACAATTCAGAGAAGGCACCAGACTACAGGACTGATTGTCTCCATGAACCATGGTCTACTCTATTCTGTAAGAAAAGAACTACATGCTACCCAACTACCATTACCAAAGGCTCTGATCAGGTTCACACCAGATGGATCCTGATAGAAAGAATGAAAAATACAGAAAAGAACTTTAAATTCTCAAAGAATTCAGATTTCCTAGACCATGTGTGGGGAGACTTTTTTCTGCCAATATCTGTAACATCATTCACGGACCATACAAAATTATCAACTTAAAAATTAGCCAGCTCTCTTGTGACACAATAGTGAATAATTGTTATCAGGACTGACTGTGAGGGTTGGAAACGTGAAGGCAGACGTTTTGTAGCAAGGAGGGGAGTGATTAACTTTTCTGTCTAGGAGAGGAGGTCCCTAGGACCATGAATGGAGAAGAACAGAGAGCGGGACTCTACCCAGAGAAGCAGTGATGCCTGAGATGGAGGCAGAGACGATGACGTGGAGAGATGGAGCAGCTGGGGACATTAGACATAGAGAGGGAGAGGGGCTATGTGCTGACGACTTAGTGGGGGTGGAGGGCGCTTGTAGGATATACCCTTTGGTTGGTTGATGATGCATGGAGGTGCTTGTAACCATGGCAATGAAATGATATACAATAGGATGAATGTAAAACTAATGTTCTCCCATGTAAACTATCACATAATTCACAATAAAACAATAAAAAAAAAAAATTAGCCAGCTGTATTTGGTCAAACATTTAATTAACTCACCCCTAATATGATGAGCTAAGGAGCTCTGGTAGCGTAGTGGTTACAAATCGGGCTGCGAACCTTAAGGTCAGCAGTTCGAAACTACTAGCTGCTCCGCGGGAGAAAGATAAGGCTTTCTACTCCAGTAAAGATTTACAGCCTCAGAAACCCTGTACAGGGTCACTATGAGTCGGACCCGACTCGACAGCACTTAACAACAACAACAACAACATGATGGCTGGAACTACAGTTGCTTTGGCAGGGCCAGACCAAATGATTTTGGCTCACAGGCCTTATATAGTCCATAGGCTGGACACTGCCCCCCATCCTTGTCCTACACCCACCAAATTTGAGGGATCCCTGAAACTACTGACATGAGATACTTGTTAACTCTTGAACAAAAACTATGCCATGATATCACCTTTTAACTTAATAGGAGCTTAGCTCAAAAAGCAAAGAACTACTGGTATTTTTTGGTTTTAGGCAGTTACTCTAAAGCAAAGCAAGGATGTGAAGGTTGAGGGGCAGTGAGACTAAGTTAATGGGACAGGAACAATTAGAATGGAAATCAAGAGAAGGCTGAGAGTATAAAGGATGTCAATGAACACTGTATTGAGAAACTGTTAAATGGGAAATCTATATTGCTGTATATACTTTCACACACAAAAAATCAATAATTTTTTTTTTTTTAGCTAAATGAGATCAAGGACATATAAACCATTAAGCTCAGCACCTATCAGAGAGTCAATGCCCAGTAAATGTTTACTATTGCAACTGAGTAAGCAGACATGTTTAAAGTCGGGGCAAGGGATCTATAAATGGTAGCCAATGACAATGTCTCTCTACGTTAGCAAACTATGCAAAGCAAAACTTGATTGAAGAATACAAAAGGCAAATAATCTTACCTTTATGAAATTCAAAGGACATTCTCAAAACACTATTTCTTAACTTTTTGCCACCAACAGAAACCAAATTTGATTCAGTAAAAATTCGTTTTTCCCGGTCAAGATATATGATTGCCCTAGAATAAGATAAAGCAATGTCACAAATGGTTACCAGCTAATAATACTCTTCAATCATATTTTTTTTGGGAACTCTTGGAACATCAACTCCCTTTATGCTGCTATACCTCCCCTGCCTCTGCAACTTCTGAACCAGGCAGATGGAGTCGAAAGTGATGGCTAACTGGCGTAGGTAAAGGAGGATGGATGGCTAGAGAAAACTGGGTCTAGGCCAATTATCAGGCTCTACCATGACCTGACAAATTGCACTTAAAACTGGTCATCATGAAATTGATCTGTGGTGTCGGAAGTTACCTGGTGGGGAGGAAGGGGGAGTTACTGGGAGTGGGGACAAGAGGTCTCTGGGATGCTAGTACACACACCACATTGGTGGGTTCACTGTGAAAATTCACCAAAGCCATATCATATACTTATAACAGGTGAATCTATGTACATATATTTCAATTACAAAGCTATCTTTAAAAATCTGTATCACTGATGGCCAATTAAATACTACTATTCATTACAGCTCTGGTAAGTGTAGTGGTTATGAATCGGGCTGTGAACCTTAAGGTCAGCGGTTCGAAACTATCAGCTGCTCCACGGGAGAAAGATGAGGCTTTTTACTCCCATAAAGATTTACACCCTCGGAAACCCTGTACAGGGTCGCTGTGAGTCAGAACCGACTCGACGGCACTTAACAACAACAACATTCATTACAGTAAATGAGGAAAGATTAGCCCTTGCACAATAATTATGCAAATTTATGTGAGTCTACATGTAAGTAAAGGAGCTGTGGTAGCGTTGTGGTTACGAATCAGGCTGCTAACCTCAAGGTTGGCAGTTTGAAACTACCAGCCTTTCCGCAGGAGAAAGATGAGGCTTTCTGCTCCCATAAAGATTTACAGTCTCAGAAACCCTGTGCAGGGTCACTATGGTCAGAACCGACTTCACAGTACACAACAACAACATATGTAAGTATGTAGATGCTACAAATGTCTCCAACTCTAACATTTGAAAATGGAACATTATATATGGGCAGACAGATAGCTGAGGAAAAGACAAGCAGGTTAAAGTGGGAGAAGTTGCTGGGAGACACAAACAGAACAGTGGTAACTATGACGATCTTCTGATAAAGGCTTAATATTAAATGATACATCTTACCACTACTATTACAAGTATGGCTATTACAGCACCCTATTAAAATGCTAAGAACCTGTAATATTTGCAGGCTTTTAAACATCAGTCCGAATAGTTTCACTGAGTGCAGAGCATGAAGGGAAAAGTGCTGATAAAGATGACCATGTCTAATGCCTCTCCATTTCTCAGATGCACACATAAACTACATCTGACTCTTAGGAAAGGGACAGCCTGCGAATCCACAATGAGACAATACTGGGAGTAGCACACTTCACCTACTTGTTAGCAACAGATTCTACAAGAGCAAAGAGCTGCTCAGGCTGGTCCATTTGGGGGTCAAAGTCCATGGAATTCTTAACGATGTCCAAAGCCTGCAGATTCCATCGAGGATCCAGAAGGACCACAAATTCATCTAATTTAAAAAACAGAAGATGAAGAATTTTGTAGTAAGATTCCTTGCCTGAAAAGTTTCAGTTGAATGTTTTATTTTACTTTGATCATATTTCATTCTTGATGAGGAAGAAACAGGACAGGAAAATGTTACTAGATACTAGAAAAGAAGCTTTTACTCTATTTCTTTTCCAAATGCAGTATATATAAGGGTTAACTCCTGCGAGAACATTAACATTCCAGCCAAAGCATTCAGGTCCCACTACTGGTCTGAAAAGAACCCAACAACTGAACCACAAATACACAACTCAAGATGATTTCACTTAAAAGCCATGTCTTTACAATCACAAGGCTCCTGATGCATTCTCATATTCCTTTGTGTCACACAAGGAACCTTTTTTGTAAAGAAGTAGTGAGAAGACTTTGACCTTCTCCAAAGATTTTAAGGACCAAAAAAGGGAAACAAGACAAAAACAATGGTAGCATCAATTTGAAGTTGGCTAGGCAGGATGGTGCAGTGGTTCACTTCAGTTTTACAAAGCATCCACCACTGAATACAAGAACCTACTGTGGACAGCAAGGCACATAAAGGAGGTTGCTTGTGTTCTAAAGTCCAGTAAGAAAAGGTGAAGTAGAACTACTATGTTCCAATAGCAGACCAAAAATATCTGCTGAAGAGGGAACATGCTCCTCTAAAACTGTGCCTGCCCAAACCACAATCCTTCCACAATGTGAAAGCCCTAATTTAGTTCCACCACAACATGGGTAGTACAGTAGTTTATTCTGTTTGGTTTTCTTCCCAACCACTTACCACGTTACCTTTAGTGTACATAAAGTAATTGTTTTAGCAGCATTATGCATAGTTTTAAAAGGTATCATGTATCATTTTACAAACAAATGCCTAATGCTACATTTTGCTCAACACCAAAGGATGGGATTGGGAAAAATAAAAACCTGTTTGTGAAACTGGTCCTATTTTCCTCAGTAATATGATGTTCAACCAATCTTATATTATTTTTTTCTAATAAAAAATTTGCTATATTATTTCTTATTAATAAAAGAAGTCCTGAATACCTCCCCTGATTAGACAGCTTGAATATCTATTTCTTTTATCATTATTGGTTTTAAGACTTTGTCATTAAAGCTATGTAACTCTGATCACTAAAGTTTTATATTTTCTGAAGAAATTGGCCCTGTATATTTTCCCCTTAAGGCCAGTTATCTCATGGTTCAAAACTTCCCATTAATAGTATCGACCCGGTGGGGAGGAGAAGATCACACAATGCTGTAAGTGGAAAGGACCTTAGCAAAATGAGAGTTTAATTCCCCTCACATTTTCCCCTGCTTGTGGGCAGGAGTCATTTTGTAGTGAAGTTAGGAGCACAGCCAGTCTTCTAGCTCCCCTGTTCTCTCCACTCCATGTGTATCAATAGCCTTTTCAAAAGCTGCAGGATATACAAATAATTTCCAACAAAGGAGAATTTGCATCTCTATGTCTTACAAACACTGTTTGTTAGGTGGGAAACTGGAGAGGCCTTTTCCCCACGGCATTCAATGGACACGTTTTCAGAACAGTGCTGAGAGTTAGAAATAAAATGCACAAAGTACCTGTTATATTTGGTTGCAATACTTTGATGACATTACTGACCCCAGATGAGAGAGAATTTGAGTAAAAGTTCCTAAGAGCTGCAGCACTGGCTTCCAAATGAATCTGTATTGACTCTGTGGTGGAAGGAGAATCAAAGGTTAGTATCTAAAGCAACAGGTACAACTGAACTTTCCACAAAGAAGAAAATGTTCTATAGCTATGCTGTCAGACACAGTAACTATAAGTCACATGTGATTACTGAGCACCTGAAATGTGGCTAATGTAACTTAAAGACTGATTGTTTAGATTTTCTTTTTGATTAATATACTGAATGAAATTTTAGCAGCCACCTATAGCTGTGGCTACTGTACCAGACCATGCAAATAAGAATATGCAAACAGGATCTGTCGACACATATCTGGATGCAACTACATGTGTCCCTCAATAATATACGCCACTTTTACTAAGTTCTTAGGGAGTCTTGCTATGGCAGTATAGGATAAAAGCACTACACCCCACAAGGTTACTAGCTCAAAACCACCAGCAGCTTGCTCCTCAGAAGGGGCTCAATGGCACTCAATAATAACAAGTTCTTATGGAACAGAAAGACTCATGTAAAGTCAATTACTGTCCCAGCAAATCTCATATCCTGTACTCCTACACTCCAGGTTAATGGTGCTGCTACTGTCTTCCCTCATGTTAAATGGTTGTGCAGCAGTGTTAACAGCACAAAAAAACAGGATGTTACACAATAAAAAGTAATATGAATTACTGTTCGTTTTCCTTTTGGATTTGGTAGAAATATAGATAGATTCTACAATGGAAGAAATAAGTTTTATTTGTGATACAATTCTAAGGGCTGACTTGTTCCACTATTTTTTAAAAGAGTTACTCAAATATTGGTGGGGCCCGGTGGTGCTGTAGGATAAGCACTGGACTAATTGGAATGTCAGCAATTCAAACCCACCAGCCGCTGTGTGGGAGAAAGAGGCTTTTTGCTCCCATAAAGATTCACAGCCTCAGAAACCCTGTACAGGGTCGCTATGAATTAGAATGGACTCAATGGCAGTAAGTAAGTGAGTCATACAAACAGTGATGCTAGGTCACAAAGTTCTTGCTTAGAGATCTCCCAGATAAAATGTTAACTGTGCAGTCACAGAATAACACAGCTGCTGAAGCACTAACACAGGGTTGTTGTTGTTAAGTACCATGGAGTCACTTCCAACTCATAGTGACCCTGCACAGGGTTTCCGAGGCTGTCAATCTTTACAGGAGAAGAAAGCCTCATCTTGCTCCCACGGAACGGCTGGTAGTTTCAAACTGCCAACCTTGAGGTTAACAGCCCAATTCATAACCACTGTACTACCAGAGGTAAATGGACATAAATTACATCATTATACAAATTAAGCTTTTCTACTCACCAAGCCCCTGTGGTATATTCTTGGCTAAATGGTAAAGCCATTTAACTCTGAGCATCCAATCCTGATTAGTTGCTCTTTCTATGAGCAATTTAACAGCCATAGCCAGAACATCTGGTTCATCGATCCAGTATGCATCCATTTGTACTGGACTGAATTTAAGGTTTTCAGGATTAGAGGATTGCATAATTTTCTCTAAATCTTGCAGGGTAAGAGGCTGACTCCTGAAATTCATTGAAATGAGCAAAGTTAGTGCTAGAACAACTCTTATTTTACAAATCACAGAGAACAGAAATAACTGAGGAAAATATGGTCACGGCTGTTATCAGCAAAGACGAAATCCAGTGAATGTGCCAGAAGGACATAGAAGCTCAGGTTTCCACTGACCTTGCCCAGCTGTTGGTTTTCATGCTCATCCTGTTTAGGCAATAGGCTAAGATCTGTCCATCACTTCGGACTATAGAGAGGTGAGAGTCTTCAGTAGCAAAGAGAGCTGAGGGCAGAGAATCTGGCCATAGTCCCATGGCAAGAATGGAGTTACCCCAGGTTTCATGTGCTCGTACATGAGAAACATGCTTCTCCAGTAATGCCTGTGCAAACTGGTGTAGGAGACAAAAACACACACCAAAATACAAGTGCTATTACCAAAAAAACTATAAGAAAGAGCAATTAACAGTTTTCTAGGTCCTATGTGGCTACCTCGACAGTATGCAAAAACTTGTGACTGTCTCACAATAACCCTCATACATATTTTCAATGTACAACACCATGAGTTAACTTTTTTTTTTTCTGGTGACCAATATGTTTCATGAGGAAATACTTTCATTTAAGCTATTTTCCAAGGAAGTATCTGGATACAAGCTCTCCTATCAGCAAACTACAGTGGTCAACTTTCTTAGACAATAAACACTGCCATCTATATGCAACGAATTTCCTTCTAGCCAACAATGTAGCAAATCACAACTTAAACAGTTGTCAGAAACACTGCATAGTACCTTCTGGTTTGCTGATGAATGCTGGGAGCACACATACAATTCACTGCATGCTTCCGAAAAGGCTTTATTCAAACTCAGCCCTCGCTGCAGGTACTGGACAATGAGTACGGCTGTCTGAATCAGAGTTGATATGGAAGATGCTGGAGAACCTATAAATAAAAGGCATTGTATCCCTGAAACTATTGCTCCATGACCATCTTTAAACTTTAATTAAAAACAGCCCCTAAAGACTTGTCAAAACCAAACAACAGTTTAGCTTACCTAACAAAAAATGTCTGCCTTGAGCATTGTGTTTTTTTAAGAACCATCTATATGGGATCAAATTGACAACAGCAACTCTTAAGATGAGGTAGGTAATGGCGATTTTATGTGAATGGCAGAGACAAATCAGTAAAGGGGGTGAGAATGGTTGCACAAGTCAAAGAATGTAAACACTGTGTTATTGGATTGCATATGTAGAAACACACACCAGTTCAACAACTAAGTATATAAAAAAGTTTTAAAAAGAAGAAACACAAATCATTAATTCCTCTGTATTTCCAATGAAATAAATTCATCTATTCCACTTAAACCCACTAAGATTCTAAAGAAGCACTATTCAGCTGAACTTTCCACATTGAAATGTTTAATGGATTCTCTGAGTCTTAACAGATTTTTTTGTAGACCCTAAGAATAGAGGAACTCCTGGAACCAGTGGCCAAATGGAAGAACATAAAATTTCTTCAAGACTTAAAAAAAAACCTGTATTGGACTGCTAGCCTCCAGCTGCTCCTTGGAAACCCTATACAGGGTTGCTATGAGTTAGGGACTGATGCGATGGCACTTAACAACAAAACCCTGCAAAGACCCATAAATTAAGCTGCTCACCTGCAATAGTTTCTCGAGTCTCTTTGTGTAGAGCCAAGAGAGTGTCACACACACTGTCCCCCACCAACCCAAGACTGTGCAGCAGAATTTTCATATCCAGGTCGTCTGGGATGCTCCCATCCCCTTCTCCTGAAATGTAGATTTCAAGCCCACGATTCCTCATAGCTCGGGATATTTCTCCATGAACAGGATCCATTGAGAGAAAAAGTCTATTAACACAGCAAAAAATAAAGTCTATTAACACAGCAGCAAAATAAAATAGAATCCCGGTGCAACCAATGCTCAACCAATAGGTAAGCTCTCTGAATATGAGCCACATACGAGTTGCCTTTACCACGGGGACAGTGCTAACTCAACTGACAGCTACTTTATCTGTGTTCTAGCTATTTCCAAGGTGCATCCTTATAGCAAATCAGGTTCATTAAACCAATTTTCCTAAGGAACTATGTATTGTAAACCAAGTGTACCTTTAGTGCTATCTGATGACCTTAAAAACAACAACAACAACAACAACAACAAAAACCCTACACTCAGAAATTCCACAAATAATGTAGTGTGGATTCATCATTTTAATTCACCTACAGAGCGCAAAAAAGGAATCAGTGTGTGATTTTACACCATTAGCTAAATATATTTGTCTCCACCAAGCTGACTGACATCTCACATTTATGTTCAAAACAGAACAGCTGACTTCTTTGCTGACCATAACTGCTTTTCTTCTAGTCTTTCATTTTTCACTGAATGGTACCTGCATTTACCTAATTACTCCAGCCATTCACCAAGTTCACTGGCAAGTCCTAGATGCCTGACTGCCGTAGCTTAATTAGCATGATCTCTGGTCTGGCAGTTACTTTTAGATCCTGCAAAATGTTTGGAAATTTGGGGCCTCCATCCTTTACCACATGCCACAAAGATTCTAAAGGAGCACTGTTCAGTCGAACTTTCCACAATGTATTATGGCTGCAGTAGCCAGGAACTCCTTGACATGCATACTTTAGCAATTCAAAAAAGAACAGGGAAGTTCCAGGGTTAATTTTTACCACCATATCAGCTCACATCGTTCCCTTACACAAAGTCCTCCCATGACTTCCCCTCATTCTCAGAATACTGTGTTCTCTTCTGAGGAGCCAACCTTAGTCCTCAATTGGAGTAACCTTCACAACCCACCCACTCCCAATTACTTTGTATCTCAACCTGTTAAGGCAGTTTTTTATAAAGTTTACCATTCTCAAATTACCTTGTTCACAAATCTGTTTCTTATTTCTCTCCTCTCTAAGGTGTACTAAGTCCCAAGGAGGCAGGATCCTAGACTACCTTGTTTATAACTGTGTCCCAAGTCTACCAATGTCTAGCAATAGAACCTGAATAGATTGTTAACTAATTAATGAAAAAGTGAGCATGTTTGTGACATATATATCAGGAGATCCTACACAATGCCCACCTTCACTATCAAGTCTGTCAGAGTCTTTGGAATAAACTTAAGAGTCATAAATACCTGAAATTGGGATTTGGGGTTATCGTGGGAATTGCTCCATCTATCATTCCTCTCTCACTAACAGTGAGGACACCTCCAGGTTCAAGCAAAGCATTCAAACGATCCAACACTGATGGGCTACAAGAAGAGTTCAACTGTGAACAAGCAGCTTGGGGCATTGACCCTGCTCTCCTTGCAGGGCTTCCAGACCCAACCACCCCTCCATAAAAATCACTTTCCCATAAAGTCCTTCCTTTATTCTTTTTCTTTTCAGAACACACAGCCTATAGTTTCAGATGCAGTAAGTATATAAAACACTTTCTGAATAAATAAATAAAACAAAAAAAAATGATAGAAGGTTCCTGGAAGTATACCCATCTTTCCCTTCCCCCTTCCCTCATGCCCAAACATTATTAAATCTATTTAAAAGTAACTGGATTTAAATTTGAAACATAAAAAGAAAGCTACAGGAAGAAAAGGTTATCATCAGACACGTATTAGTTTCACTTTTGATAACTATATATATCCTGGGCCCTTTTCCTTTCTTCAGATGAGAAGTGACACATGGATGAATTGCTAACATGACTGGTACACATTTACTAATATATTTCAGAGTCAGACCATCCCTTTTACAAATCTCCAACAGAGAATGACATGACAAGTATTATCATAGAAGGGCCTAACTCAAAGGCTATTGCTTAAAAAGTAATCCAATTTTGCTAGCCTTCAGATCAGCTCTGGGAGAAGCTACAGAATGTGGCTGAGAATGTTTCTAGTTAAAAACAGTAGATCGAAAATATCAGAACTTCCACCTGACTAGCATATCCCAAATCTCAGTAGGGTCTGCCTATGATTGTGTGTAAGGTTCTTACTTGCAGAAGTTAACATTGTCCATTAGAAGCCAGTCTCCAGACTTCAGGGCCCCAACCAACATGCTGTCAACCCACTCAAAGGTGCCATGGCTGCGGCCGCTGACTGACTGCACGAGCTTCAACCCAAAGCCCCGGAACTCTTCCACAAGTTTGGCAAAATCTGAAATGTGACCATGCAGGGCAATTAATAAAAAAAGAAAAACTTATTTAAGGAAAGCTAGAAATGTCTGGCCTAATTTTGTTTTTAAGTTACTTATAGAATAAGTAAAAGGAATTTTGCTTTTGTTTTAATATTAGAATATTTGGTTTCAGGGCAGAATACACTTAGTGGCTTCCTGAATTAATGATTAGTTACTTCTACATTTGTACTTTATGAAAGTGCTAACCAAAGCTGTTTAGCTTGGCTTCTGTTATAATGAAGATGTCATGTGATTATAGTAACAACTGGTACTATATAAAAGGAGTCATGATGTCACTGTTAGATAAGCACTGGATTGCAGTTGGATAAGCACTTGACTGCAGGTTGGCAGTTCAAACCCATCAGTGAGGCTTTCTGTTCCTGTGAAGATTTCCAGTCTTGGAAACCCAACACAGGGTTGCTAAGGCTTGGAATTGATTCGATGGTAGTGGGTGTCGTATAAAGTATAAAGCGCTATTTTGCCTGATGCTTTACAGTTTATATAGCATTTTTCTAGAAAAATTTCAATCCATCTTTTCTGTTGGAAATTGTTTTATGACCACTTTAAAAATCACAAAATAATATATGTTGGACTCCTCCCTCTAGCTATGATAGAATAACAGAGATCAGATTTAATGTCCCACTGCACTTTAACAACTACAACAAATTACCAATTAGAAAACAGGGCAAATATATGAAACAATGTTTTCAGACATTGAACATCAGGCTGAGATTCCTGAAGGAAGAGAAACAAAGACGGTGAAGCCAGATGGTTGCCCACGGTTTCTGGAGGCAATGTCAAGGCTGCAGAGCACAGAGCAGGGAGGAGGGAGCCAAGCAGATTCCAGAGATCTCACTGAGTTGAGGTCTCACAGGTTGGAGTCCAAGGCAGCTGGAACGATGAGGCAGAGAACTGGAGAGGTAGGAGCTACTCATTGAAAGAGCTCCAGAAATCTGAATAAGGTGCCTGGAGTCTTTGGCCAAACAGAAATCCACATAGGTACATAAAGGGTACAAGAAGTTCCGTAAGGATGAGCAAAAACTTCCAAAGAAAGAAAATTTACTGGGAATTCGAAGCTAAATAATTCCTAGAGCTTATACAGGCTGACTCATTCCAGTTCCTACCAGGCAGAGTGGAGGCAGCACGTTTTGAAAGGGTAACAATCATTACGATAGACTCATCTATGGGCTTTTCTGTGACACCTACCGCCCACTCTTAATCCCCCTCTAGCATCTCACCCTTGTCCTAAGGACATGCTCTTTCCCACTCGGAAAACTGGACAGCAATACGCTAACTGTACGTGATACAGTCTAGGAGATTTTTTCCACTTTCTATACAAAATTAATAAAGTCAATTCACACTCATATCCTATACAGCTGAAAATGCTCTCAATTTCTTTTAAAAATTACTTAAAAACAAGTGGCTTATCATTAATGTACATCAAAGGAATCATAAAGCTTATTAAGCTTGAATGAATCACTAGTTTCATTCTTGTTTGTTTCTTTGGGATCACCAATTCTGAATATTTAGCTTCCACTTCATTTTCCTTTCTAAGCCAAAGATTTCTAAGTTCTGATGAATAATCACTAGTTTTCTAGATTATGGGCATTCCATTTACAAACATTACCTGCAAGTGGGCACAGTCTGACAAGTGTCTGATATGCACATTCAAGCACATACCTGCTTTGGAGTATGAGTTGATTTTATTGTTCAGTCGCTGCATAAGTAATAATACTGCTTCCAGCTTATTGACAATCTCCATTGTGACACCTTTCCCATCTTCTCCAAGACTCTTGGGCTTATATGTCAGAACGAAGTGACTCCAGGCTCGCAGCACTACTTCTGCATCATCAGCACTAATGAGGAGGCTGTCCCTTAACAGTGCCTGTACAGTGTCCTCTACCTTCTTTAGCAGCTGCTTCCAAGGGCGTACAAGATCAACCTGCAATTTGCAGAGCACATGAATCCATTATAGCCTGTGGCCAAAGTCAAAGGATGCGTAATCACCACCAACACAGAAGACCATCAGTCAGCCCAGTTACCTGCTCAAATCCTCCCAAAAGCTCAGTAGTGTCCATTGCACTGTTCATAGGCATGATCTTTAACGTGTGGCCAGTAAGGTGTGCCAGAAGCTGCACAAGGCTGGTCTTGCCCACAGAGGCCGGCCCCACGAGGATGACCATCCAGCTCATCTGCACACACTTCATGATCGACTCCAGGGATTGTAATGACCGGTGCAGAAGTGCCAGGGGCCGGCGAGAGGGGTGAGGAACATAGCTGGCCCGGGTAAGGACTGAGAAGCCCAGCTAAAACGACATGTCAATGCAATTTTACAAGTGTACCTGGTAGTAGAAGAGAGAAGAAATCATAGAAATCTATGAAAGAAAAGAGGATGATCCTACTTTCCTCACCTGAACATCATAGGGTGTGATGTGAAAAACCCTTGTTCCCATATATGGGTTGGAACTTGGACCAAACACATCCCTGAATACAGCAACGACCTAAAGGAAGTAAAAAACATTCAAAACACAAATCACTCCACCAAATTCTTAGCCAAACCTTTTGGAACAAATACTTACAGATTAGTAAGTTATAAGATTTGCACACGATGGGCAAGTGATTTTCTTTCTAAACCAGTCTGATTCCAAAAATACCATGTGGAGACAACAGCCAAAACTTGCTCTCTAACGCTAACCAATTACTTACATGCAGTATGCCCTTTTTAGCAAAAGCACTCTTAGAAAGCTTCCTGTTAATACTACTTTCTATTTAGAGTTCCAGAAAAATCTAAGGGGTGTTGTTGCTGTTGTTGTCAGGTGCCATCGAGTTGGAACCGACTCATAGCGACCCCATGCACAGCAGAACGAAACAATGTCCGATCCTGGGCCAACCTCACTACTGCTGCCACACTTGACGCTATCAATGATACCACCTGGCTGATCCATCTCGTTGGGGGTCTTCCTCTCTTTCTCTGACCCTCCATCTTACCCAGCATGACATCCTTCTCTAGCAACTGTTCCCTCCTGACAATATGTCCAAAGTATGAGAAACAAATTTAGCCATCTCGGCTCAGGGGTGTTAGGCAGGGTGAAAAAAATTAGCTTCTCATGGCATTAAAAAAAACTTGTTGTTAAATGCTGTTGAGTTAGTTCAGATTCATATAGTTTGTACAGTTTCCTAGGAGTAGCTGGTGGGTTTGAACCACTGACCTAGGGGTTATTAGTCCAGTGCTTACCTTACAGTACCATACCTAAAACAAACATTCACATTCATAATTATGGTTAATATGTAATGTATTAAAGTCAAAAGCAGTAACAAAGGTAAAATGAAAATCAGTGCCAAAAAATGATTATGAGAACGAAAGCAACATTATAGTAAAGTGTGCCCATCAGGTTACCTATGGGCCCAGGAAATTTCTGACCTCATGCTTTAATCTAACACCTATAATCAATCTATTCTACTTGTTCCTCTGCTATTTACCTACCACCCACTGCCATCAAGTCAATTCTGACTCACAGTGACCCTAAAGAATAGAGCAGAAGTGCTCCATATGGGTTCTGAGACTGTGTATCTTTATGGGAGAAGGCAGCCTCGTCTTCCTCTCAGGGAGTGGCTGCTGGGTTTAGCAGTGGTTAGCAGCCCAACAGTTAACCCACTGTGCCACTATGGCTCCTTGTTACCCCACCACTGGCTTAATAGTGCAAATGTTTTCATAATCTAGATTTATTTAGTTTTATAAAATCATATTCGATTCACTCAAAACTTACCAAATTTTACAGTTCTTCTCCTTCTATACAGTAACTGAACTGGAGGAGTGATGAAACCTTCAACATCCCATAGTAAGCCACCACTTAACCGACATCAACTGTCCAACAACTGGTCAATGTTTGATCACGATTAATATCAAAATTTGTTAAGTGGGTAAGTGAAAATATTAGATGGCATTTAAATTACATTTCAACAAAATTGTTGAAGTGGATGAAGTCATATGTAAACATGCTAATTACATCTTCATATTTCAACAAGTTTACTTAATTATCAGTATCTTAATTAATATTTCAACAAGGAAGCTACTTAATTATTATCAGTATCTTTAATCTGTTTTGAAAAGGTTGTGATATAAACAGCAAAAAGATGGAGGCAGTCCCATCAACAAAAGAATGGTTAAACAAAGTTTGGTAAATACACATAATGGAACATCACACAAAGTAGAACAGTAAGAGCCACTATACAAAACACCTCCCTGCACACATATGAACTTGGAGGACATATGCTAAGTGAAACTAGTCAATGACAAAAGGACAAAAATTTTATGAGATCACTGCTGCACAAAGTTTAAGAAAAGATTTTCCTGCTAAATGAAACATTCTGACTGTTACTGGGGGGTGGGACGTGGGGTGGAGAAGAGGATTATTCATGGGCTAAAGGTAGACGTATGTTAACATGGATAACAGGGCAAGCAATCTACAACAGAGAATTTGGCAGAAGAGAGATGAAGGTAGCAGGAGACATAGGGAGGAGTGTAAGAGCTAACGGAAATAAAGGTAAATACTGCTAACTAAAAATTGCTATCTTTATAATGAAGCGAAGTATATGATTTTCTTAATGTAAAACTTATGATCTGCTGCTCTGTAAATCTTCACTCAATTCACAATAAAAAGTTTAAAAAAAAAAAAAAAAGTTGTGATGTAGAAGGAATACAGACAAAAAGTGAAGAAGACCTCACTCAGAGGGCTGGCTCTGATCTCTGTAACTCATGAGGTGCCTGCACTTTGACCCTTAGGTTGTCATCTGAAAGGGAGCTCAGCATCGCCTATGCAGTTCCTGAGAGCATTCATTCAGTGAGACAAACTTAAACCACCACCAAGAAAATTGTATTCATCAGTATAGTTCCTTAAATCAGAAATTCTTGAGTCATATTCTATTTAGTTCTGAGGGATGTTTTAATTTCCTATTAAATACAGAAAAACTTCTCTCTAGCTCCATTTATACTTCCTATTAAGGCTTTTGGTGGCTGTAAAGATTTACAGCCTCAAAAACCCTGTACAAGGTTGTTAGGAGTCAGAACTGACTCCATGGCACATAACCAACCAACCACCACCACAGAGTCCTTGGGTGGTATGAATGGTTAAGTTCTCAACTACGAGATGAAAAATTAGCAGTTTTAACCCACCCAAACGCACCTTTAAGACTGGAAAACAACTTCCATAAGGTCATACAGCCTTTAGGATGGAACAACCAGGGAACAATTAAAGAGAATGTTAACACTTTGTAGAAAATATAATTAATAACACTCAATTTGTGTATAGAATGTCAAATGGGAAAATAATATTCTGTGTTAAGCTCACTGTAAAAAAAAAAAAAGAAAGGAAGAAAACCCTATGGAGCACTTATTCTACACACAGGGTCACCAGATGTCAGAATTGTTTCAAGGCAACTAGTAATATGTTCTATATAAAATATTCCAGAACTTGACATTTGTTTAAAAACAAAACAAAATAAACTCTTCCCTTTTACTAGGTGGTATTAGTTAGTTCTTCTGTTTCCTACCTCTGTACCTAGAAAAATGGTTTTAAGAAGGTTTGAGATCATGAGGACTTAAATAGATAAGCAAATTGCATCCTCCAAAGCAAACTACTCTACACTGGGAGAGCCCACGATAGGGAATAAACTCGATGTTCACCTAACTGTGTATTTCCAAGGGCTTCAATGGGCCTGGTATTACCACTAACAGGTAAGCTGTTTTACTCTCTTTTTAAGGAATGAACTTTTTGATGCAGAGAAACACAAACAGCAGGTATGAAACTAACCTTTTCTTTGTCTTCTCTGGTTCTCATTCTTTCTCCATAGACCAAAAACACATGCTGAGCAGGATTGTAACACCCAGGGGACTGGTCAACCAGCATCAACTGACACCAGCGGAAAAGGTCCCGGAGGTTGAATTCCCAAGGTCCTCCTTTCTGTCCCCATTTCTTCTCAACAGTTACTTCATGGTCAATCTATAAAGAAAGCATTCTTATTGGGAACTTTGTCTCATTGTCAAGCACTCCATAGTTGCTTAGTGCTGACAAATCAGTTCCGACTCATGGCATCACGGTATAGGATTTCCAAGGAGCGGTGGTGGGTACCCACCATCAATGTACCAGAAATGCAAATGTAATCTGAAACAGAAATTAACAGGCTTGATTCAGATTCCTCCTTCTCTCAATTCAGTTTCTAAATGCCAAGAATTCCATGTAAGCATTAAAGTTGGCACACAATTCAGAACTGATTACAGTAGCCTTCAAATGAGAAGTTTGCCATCCACTAGAACTGTGTAGTTGTAGTTGATTTATTTTAGAAACACTAGTAATTTTGGACGTACCATATTAAGAAAATACTGGTACAAATATAGCCATGAAAATAAAGAGCAACTAATACAAGGAAGGACTCACTTGGTTATTGAAAGCAACCATTTTCTGAACAATATTTTTGTCAATGGCTGGAAACAAAGTACTGGCAATGAACTCCATGTCGATTACTGTAAGGGGATCCACGAAGACCTAAGAAAGTCATTTAAAAAATATTTAACATCAAGAATAGATTAGCAAACACTCCCCACCCCTCAATATTAAGGGAATTTAAAAAATAAATCAGTTCAAGTAAAAGTACAAAACAGAACATGAGTGCATACACACACATATACACATAAACTCACTCCTGAAATAAAGGAAAAATGAAAAAAAAAAAAAAAACTATGCTAATTAATGATGATTAACTTTTGGAATTTAATGTTGGGACTATAGTTTTTTTTATTGTTAATTCTTCATGGTAATTTGCTCTTATCACCTTTCTATAATAATAAGCATTATTTTTATCAATTGATCAGAGAGATCTATTAAAGGTTAAAGACACACTCATCATTGAGTGCAATAACAGAATCCAAAAGAGGCTGATGACCTTCCTTTTTTCCATCTAACACACCAAATCAAGCAAGTAATTCAATCCAGAAGAGAAGTGATGATATATAGCAATCTATTACATGAATAATCATCATACAAAGACAAGAAATTGAGGAGAATATTTTCACAGCGAACAGTCTTACTGACCCTAAAATTACACCTTTGGTCTCTGTGACAACAGCAAATCTTACCTGAGTGAATCGGTTAAGGAAAGATCTGGGCAAGCCTTTCCTTCCGCCTCCTTGTCTGAATGGATTTTGACACCCAAAAATCTTTGTCCTTTCATGTTGTACTTGAAAGTTCATTCCTAACTCAGGAACATAGATTTCTCCTCGATGGTCAAAACAAGCATTGAGTCCTTCCAATACAGACTGAGATGCGAGGTTAAGCTATTTGGAGAAGAAAGGCATACATTTCTTATTATATACTCAATACTACAGCTATAACAAAAAGTAAAGGAGTAATACTAGCAAGAACAAGCCGAAAAAGAATGGGATAATCTGAAGAAACCCTAAGATTCATGTGGGACAACATGAAGAAGAATGATCAGAACTGCAGAACAGGAAGAGACTAAGATACGCACAGAAAATATAGTTGAAGAGCTGCTGATAAAAAAAGTTCCCTAACATCATGAAACAATGCTGATTAACATTCTACTTCTTGAGAGATGAGATGAAGTACATTCACTTCATCACTCTTTAATTCATATATATATGTATATATGTTAAGGAAACTTGGATGTGCAAAATATTATTAACAGGTTAAATATCGAGATTGAATGAAAAAAGGAGACAGTTAAACTCTTTCTAAAATTAAATTGTATATATGTATCTACACTTACCCACTTTGTAAATAGCAGATAACATACAATAATAACTTGCTGATGTGCAAGTGGATCCCTGGTGTGGCACCGTAACATAAGCACTGGACTGCTAACAGCAACGCTGGCAGTTCAAATGCCACCAGTTGCTCCTAGGAAACTCTACATAGGGTTGTTAGCAGTCAGAACCAACTTAACAGCACTTATTAACAATCTAAAAAGACATCATTTTCACAATGTGAGTTTTTTTCTAATTTAACAATAAATGTAGGGAATAGAATTTTTTTTATTATTCTTATGAATTATGTGATAGTGTACATGGGAGAACATTAGCTTTACAGTCATCCTATCGTATATCATCCATCGACATGGTTACAATCCCCTCCATGCATCATCAACCAACCAAATGGTACACCCCACAAGCCTGTTCCCTGGTCGTCAGCACACAGCCCTCTCTCCCTCCCTGAGTCTAGAGTTCTCAGCCTCTCCATTTCTCCACATCATCATCTCTGCCTCCATCTCTTGTGTCACTGTTTCGCTGGGTAAGGTCCCGCACTCTGCTCTTCTGCCTTGATGGTCCCAGGGACCTTTGCTCCTGGACTGCAAAGTCAATCACTCCCCTCCTTTTGCTACAAAACTTCTACCTTTACATTCCCAACCCTCACAGTCAGTCCTGATAGTAATTATTCACTACTGTACCACATGAGTGCTATCCACATCTCCTTTCATCAGCCCTGCCCAGACAGATTGGATACTACTCAGTGGGGAGTCTACCTTCCTCTGCACCCTCTGGAAAGCTTGTATGCCAGTCACTTCTTGCCTTTGTAGCGCCCCCTGTCCCACACCATTTTGGGTAGCCAATGTCCAAGTTGGAGTCCTGGTATGGCACTGTGGGCATCAGACTGCAAAGTTGTTTGAACTGCAAGGTTGATGGTTCAAGCTCACCAGCTGCTCCTTGGAAACCCTGTAAAGGGTCGCCATGGGTCGGAACTGACCCGACGGCACTTAACAACAACAATGTACAAGTTGCCCATCCCTATCTACCCTGTATATTGAGGGGTGGGAATGATCTTTGCTGTAAAGATTTGTTCCCTCTTTTGAGCTACTGCATCCATAGCTGTAGGTCAAGTTCATCAAATTGTATCAGATTACTCTTTGTCCTCTTCTTTCTTCTTCTAGTTGAGCTATGATCATCCAGTCATTGAAGCCAGGTCAAGTGGGTATTATCTGCAAGTGTGGGTTTTCTTGTGCATATGCCTTGCCCTCTCTTCTTATCAGCTGGACACTTTATTCTCCACTCTAGTCCTCTGTAGCTATGTCAGTGTCTCTGAGCCCAGGAGTCCCCAGGTCTTGACACACTGCTGGCCAACCAGGTCTCCACCCGGGTTCACAGGAGTGTATTGAACGTGGTTGGACTTAGCTTGCAGCTTCATGCTGTTTTCCCCTGACTTCCCCTTATCGGTGACCAACGTGGTCACCAATCAGAGCATGTGTCTGCTCGTGGGGAACAGAAGAAATTTGATCACTTTGTACATATTTTCCCAGCTCAAAACTAAGCAAAATCTCCAAATTGATTTCAAAGTCGTGGTATTAACAACACAAAGTCGATCAACATAGCTACCTTCCCACAACTGCTTTGTAAGCACCAAGAGGTTTTAAATGTGTTTGTAAATCCAGAATGCTTCATTAGAGTTTAAGCTTATTGCCCCTACATGCATTTATACAAGTATGTGTATGATCAGTAGCCTTAAGATTTAAAACAAGGCATTTTGTTTTTATGGCTGATGAATGTTATGAGCATCTTCTCCCAATATGCTCTAGAAAAATTCCCTCACTGATGATCTCTCCGAGAATAGTATAGAGGATTCGGCTCAGAAGTAAAGGATTCCACTACTCCCTTAGATGTGTAGCTTTCCAATGGTACCTGAATTCAGGAAACATGCTGGGGCTTGTGTCAAACATTTAATAGACAGTGCTTTCATAACTGCAATCATTTCAGCTCCACATGACTTCCTACTCTTTGCCTGAATCAACATTGCACATCCCAAATTGACCCAATTCCTTTAGCTACAACCTTAGTATTTTTATTTTGTGCATCACTTTTTCATGTTTCTAGATCGCGGACATTCACAGAGATTAAACTCATGTCTCATGATCAGCTTTGTTCATCTAATATGTACACTTAAGCTTTTTCTCACCATTTTTGCATGTCTCTACTCTGGTAGCATAGTGGTTACAAATCGGGCTGTGAACCTTAAGGTCAGCAGTTTGAAACTACCAGCTATTCTGCAGGAGAAAGATGAGGCTTTCTGCTCCTGTAAAGATTTACAGCCTCGGAAACCCTGTATAGGGTCGTTATAAGTCGGAACCGACTCCACGGTACATAACAAATACAACTTAGTATAACTTTCCACAATTCTGCTTTTACATTGAAATACATGGATGTAGAAGACACTATTTATAAAACACCTCAAATAAATAGAATACAAATGCAGAGCCAGCCAGCCAGAGACTAGAAAACAAAATAGTCAAGAGGCAGATTTTGTCCATAGGCAAACTTACAAAAGTAAGAGAATTGGTGAATTAGATGGACAGAGGCTTTTCATTAGAGAATTTGCCTTTACTAACTATCAGCACGATCACCCACTGAGAATTGCCCCAGGGCTACGAAAAGCAGGACTGTTCCACTCAGGTGTGATTTCATCATTGGCACAATGGGCAGTCCCCTCACCTCATCCAACACAACCCAGTGGCCTGCCTTCAGAGCTGCCAGCAAGGGACCATCGCGCCAGGCAAACTCGCCTCCCTTGCCACCTTCAACAGGTAGGTCTGCTCCAAACAGGTCTGTAATGTCCTGTAAAGGGGAAATGATCCAGAAAAGCCAGCATTACACCCAATTAACAAGATGTCAAAGTCCTAAATCTTAGATGATAGATACCTGGACCCTGTGCTGCCACGCTTCCTTTTTATATTCACAACAGACAGACAATGTAACCCCAGCCCTCCTTCCCAGGAGCCCAGACATGACCAAGTTCTTTCTCACTATAATGCTCTAAGTTATCAGTCAACTGGAATTGGTACCCTAGATTAATTGTTCTCAACCCTGGCTACTGATTCCCAACAACAATTTTGGAATTAATTGAACTTTTTAAACAAAACAGTGTCCAGGCCCCACTCTAAGAGACTGTCACTCTCTTGTCTATATCCCATATTTTCTTTAAATTATTTTGTTTCTATTACTATTTTTAGACAGGAAACCACTGAATAGAGATTATATTGCAGAAAATAGTGAGGTGGGTAATATTCTGTCAAAAAAGAATTAAAATTACAAATAGATCCCAAAGCAAAACTGGGTCTGCAATGATTCTGTAGGACAAGCACTGGACTGCAAACCACAAGGTTCATGGGTCAAGCCCACCAGCTGCTCCATGGGAAAAAGATGAGACTTTCTGCTCCCATAAAGATTTCCAGCCTCGAAAACCTTACAAAGGGTCACTATGAGTCGGACGCGACTCAATGGTACACAACAACAAGCAGCAGTTTAGAAGGCTGCTGTGTCTTTATCACCATATAAAATATTTTGGGTATTGACAATCTCACAATCATTTCTGATTAGAAATCTCCATAACAAAGACAAACACTACTGTCTATACCTGTTCCTATTAGCTAGAGGATGACTAAGCTTACCGTCTGCTCTGACAAATTGATTCGGACAAGAATGTTGCCTGAAGCCTTTGCTAATGCTCCAACCAAACTGGTCTTGCCCACACCAGGGGAGCCCTCCAAGAGAATGGGTTTGTTGAGTTTTGTAGCTCGTAGGAGTCTCTGAGCATTCATAGCTGTAGTGCCAGCGCTCAGTGCATAGTCAGCAATATTATTCCTGTGAAGGACTGGTCCTAAGTGGAGAGAAAAACAAGATATAAGCTGGACTGGACACCACCAAAATTTCAACAGAAGATGTTGAGAGCCCACTAATAAGGCTATCATCCAGTGAAAATTTCAACACTTCCCCACTGTGGGATCTACAAAATGCTTTATGGAAACGGCCAGCAGTACACATTCTTCACTTGTGTCCACCACTCAAAAAGCTTCTCTCTAACCACTGTGCCACACCCATACGCACATGCACAGGTCTAACTGCAAACACAGTCTTCCTTTAACAACCTAGATCTCGATTACTATATGGACGTGTACAATTTATCTTTTTAAATCAGTATTTTTCTAAAATTCAAATGTAAGCTAGGTACAGGTCACAGGGTTCCAAGTAAACAATTTTTCCAAGGCTTTTAGGGAAGAAGCTAAGGGTGTGGGCTTATGAAAGCATCAATCACTTCAGCCTTGGGAGAAGAAGAACCCTCCAGTCCCAGGCCACTGATACAGTGTCTACACAAGGCACTGAATATAATCTCAGTGACTTAGAGAAGGGACCTAAGAGTTAGACTATGCAGACCCCATCACAGTGACTCCATGTAAGCACTGAATTGTTAACTACAATGTCAGCAGTTTGAGCCCACCAGCCGCTCCACAGGAGAAAGATGACACCTTCTGTTCCTGTAAAGATATATAGCCTCGGAAACCCTATACAGGGTCACTATGAGTCAGAACCAACTCCATGGCACTTAATGTCAGAGATTCAGAAGGGCACTGTAGAGGAAAGTTCTGAGGAGAGGGAAAGGGGCAATGTGCCATTAGGTCAGGAACCTTAGCTGGTTCTGTTCAACAATGACTGAACATCTAATCACTGCCACGCTACCTCTTACACTTCAAGCATCAAACAATTATTAAAAGTAAGGAGGCAGGAGGAGACAGGGAATAATAACAATGTTACAGAAGCAACAATCTGAAAATTAAAGAGTGCTTTATAAAACATCTAATCCCAATACTTCATATAAATATTTAGTAGAGACAAATCTAGTTACAATGAGAGCAGGGATTAGAACTAAAGTCCAATGTCTTCTAAACCACTGTATATCCCACTTAACCATTCACCCATCTATCCATTCATTCAACAAACAGGCATTTTCTGAGTGTCTATGACTGCCAGGCTACATTCAGTCACAAAAATCTGTTTTGTTTTGTTTTTAAAGGGGATGAGAAACTGCAGTCCATTGGTCAGTCCTACTGACCAGTGGGCTCAATAATGCTACGGAAAGCTCATTTGTGCACCAATTAACAAATAATTACATTTTTATAAGACAACTTATTCATAGGCTGAAAACCTACATTCTTCCTTATATTTACATGCCAGTTATATATATTTTAACAATTTATGCAATTATTACAAGTCAGATTCAAACTCAGGTATCTAGTTTAAAAATAACCATTGAGACTGACACACTAAAACTGAAAGTCGCATCAGCAATCAAATTTTATCTATAAGAAGAAAATCAGCATTGATTTAAAATAATGCTTACCCCTTGGTATGAAGAATGGATGGATTCCCCAAAGGTTATCTATCCCAGTGAATTCTTTGGCCTTGAGCCTGTCATAAATCTTTAATTCATTTTTCTGACATTCTGTAAGTCGAACTATCTTGGAAAGTTTCTTGCTTAGGAATTTCAGGCATTCTTTTCGAGCCAAGAGGGCTGTACCAAACCCTGAGGAAGTTAACCCTAAATGACAAAGGATCATCATTCAACACAAAGCATGGCAACCATTCAGTAGAATCTAGGGAAGGCTACTGGGGGAAATCAGGCCCTAGTAGAATTACAGTCTACATGTGATGTTATTGCAAGCAGTACTAAGAAACAAGTCTGATCCCCTCAAGTTTACAGATCATCAGCTCAGCAGCAGTCCACTTAAGAAAGTATTTCAGCTATGCAATGATAAATGAGACTGGAAATGGAGTACAATGCAGTTGGTATCAGTCGTTTGGCATATTCTTCTAATCTTGGCTGAAAATACAGAACTTAAATAGTTGTAATTACAAACATGACCACTCATACTATGAATTGAGCCAGTTCTTCAGAAGCAAGATGACAGTCAATAGTATTCCTTCTACTCATAACCACTGCTTCAATTTTACTAAGTGTAAGGACTAAAGGACTAAAGACATTTTGGCAGAATATCTTTTATACTAACCACCTCTCAAGGAGTAAAATGAAAAGAACAGCCATTTTGAAGATGGAAATATTACAGTTCAGGAGATCAGAGACCAGGGCTGGCTCTTCTTTCCCACTCACCCTACATCCCACTTCTCAGCCCACCAGCTTAGGAGAAAACATACCTGAACCTATTCCATCTATGTACACCAGGCATGCAGCATGGACAAAAGATGTCACTGTAGAGATGGGTTCTGGCCTTTTCAAAGCAGCTTCTTCTCCCATTGTATTCATGAAGTTAACCCAGGACAGAATATCTCTGATACTGACCACACACCTTCGGCCAAACTCCTGGTGAGTCAGCCAGTCAATGAAATCCAGCATCGCCTCAGCTATGTCCGTTCCTAAGGAAGCAAAAGCCTTTGTGTTTGTGGGAACTGCCACAGGAAGTTTTTGTAATCTGGGGCCCACAGATGGCCTAGAAGAGGTCTGTACTTCTTTTGTAAATATACATTCATGCAGTTTTTTAAGAAGGGAGCAGGGTCCACAACTTCTACTGCATCCCCAAGGGGTTCAGTTAGTGTCCTATTGCCACATACATACTCACATACACACACACAAAAAAAAAACAACACTCAAAATTATAGTTTAAGAGATAGCACTAAAACTTGCTTAAAAAAAAAAAAATCAGCATTCATTTGGTTCCTATTCAGGCATAATTTTGAAAATGTTGCACTAAAAGCTTGTGTATTTTCTAATATTTACGTGCAGACTATTATTTTAAACTGATTCACCAGAATAGGCAATTCTATTTTTCTGTAGGTCATTCTAGGTTCTTCTTATCAGTAAGAATTCAACAAATAAAAAGGGTTCACAAATTTAGTTTCTATTACAATGATTACTCTAACTATAAAATTATAAATGGCAAAATATTTACCCAAAACAAAGAAAGTGTAAGTAGTATATGTAGATGAAAAGCAATGAAAGAAGGGGTGTTTTTGCTTAAGGAAAACTCAGTTTATGCTTATGTTGTTGTTGTTGTTATGTGCCGTGGAGTTGATTCCGACTCATAGCGACCCTGTACAGGGTTTCCGAGGCTGTAAATCTTTACGGGAGCAGAAAGCCTATCGGTGACAGAATAATTCTGAAAAGCACAGCATGAACAGGAGCTAACCTTGAATGCAATCAGTGTCACGTAATTATACTTTTAGCAATTGTTGAATTGACCTATATTTTGCTGTGTATATTTTCACTATCAAAAAACAAAAACAATGACAACTGAATTTTGTATGTTGTTTGTCGTTGTTCACTGCCATTGAATCGGTTCCAACCCATAGCGACCCGACCTAGGATTTCTAAGGAGCAGCTGGTAAGCTTTAACCATTAACCTTGCAGTTCAAAATTACCTTGCAGCTCACTCTATAAAACATATGCAATCTATACGTTGCTGTTGTTGTTAAGTGCCACTGAGTCAATTCCGACCCATAGCAACCCTGTATAGGGTTTCCAAGGAACAGCTGGTGAGCTTGAAGCACCGATCTTGCAGTTCAAACGGCTTTGCAGTATGACGCATTAGCCCACAGTGCCACACCAGGACTCCGTGCAATCTATATAGTACATATTTATCAAAAAGGTACATATGCCAAAAAATGCTTTTTAACAAGAAATAAAAGGTAATGATGAGAAATTAGCACTACTTATTGAAAAACAGCCTATATAGTAAATCCATCCAAACTACATGTGAAGCTCTCTTCCAGTACCTGGCATGCAGACATAGCCATGTACAAGAATCATGCCATGCACAACCCAGTACTGAAAATGGCACAGAAATGGCATCAAGAATCCCTGATCACAGCCATATGAATCTCTTAAGGGGATGGACTCCAAGTTTGTGAGGAACATGTGTTTTCCCAAGAGGCATGACAAAAAAGATGCAGACCAACAATGCCAAAGCCAAGGATGCATATGCAGAGACTGTTAAGGTTTTCGGAGAGCTCAAGGAGGTCAAGCCTAAGATCTCAATGGGTATCAACTGCAAGCTCTGTCAATTGGCCTACACTGCCCATCCCAAGCTGGTGCATGCATTGCTAAGGGTCTGAGGCTCTGTCGGCCAAAGTCCAAGGCCAATGCTTAAAGTAAGGCTGAAGCTCCAGCCAAGGCCTCAGAACTCAGGCTCCCAAAGGTTCTCAGGCCCCCAACAAAGATGGACTAGAGTTCTCTGAGGACAGAAGGACTAGTGTTGACCATCTCGGTTGCCATCTGCGGCTGTTCCCTGCGCTATTTGTACAAATAAAACTGAGGCGGGGGGTGGGGGTGGGGTACTACATGTGAATTGGTTAGAAGAAAATTAATTGAATGTTAATTACAGAAAGAATTAAATGCTGTTTCATTAACCAGTTACCAAATACAAGTACTTGGATCCATATCTCAGAGTGAAAAACATACAAAACGTATCCCTGGCTTTAATGAAAATGGAAAAATTTTTTCTCTCTAATAGAAGGAAATTAAGTCCATGATTGGTTTATGTATGTTTTTAAAAAAATACAAGATAACTAAATATGAAAAATAATTTATATAATTGAATAGAAAATCATGGAGTCTGAGTGTGGAGCTGCAGGATAAACACTCAGTTGTAAGGTCATTCTGAAGCACGAGGTCGGTGGTTCAAACTGACCAGCCACTCCTCAGAAGACTCTAATAACTATACCAACAAATTATCAAACACATATAATAAACACTGCGGAGGTTAGAAATTTATGTGGAGACTTAAAAACTGTAGAAACTGAGGACAACATTTCTTCCAAACCTGGACAACAAAGCCAAAACCTGGTCTCCAATGTTTAAGATACTAAGTAACGTGAACCTGAGAATTATGAGCCTTTTGGTGGCATAGTGGATTAGGAGCTGGGCTGCTAATCGCAAGGTCAGTATTTCGAATCTACTAGTCACTCCACCGGAGAAAGAAGAGGCTTTCTGCTCCTGTACTGATTTACAGCCTTGGAAACCCTATACAAGGTCTCTGTCAGAACACACAACCACCAACCACCACCAAAACTCTAGAACAAACTAGCTTGTCCATTTTAAAGTTTATGTGTAACAGCTCTACAGTATCTAGTTATTTGGAAACCTGGTCAGCAGACACTGACTCCTCAAACCTGAGTCACTTGTCTTCTTGGTCAAACACAATTCGGTTGTAGAAAGAATTTTAACAGACATTTTGATGATTATCCCTTGAAACCACTTGGACTTCCCTAAGTTTCTCTGTTCTTTGAACTATAAAAAATCTATCTCAGTGGGAATAAAATTCTTATAACTCAATAGTGAATCATTCTTATCATGCCTAATTGTGACTGTCACGGCTGTAACAGTAGACGTTTTGTAACAAATAGGGGGGAGTAGTTAATCTACAGTCCAGGAATAGAGGACCCTAGGACCATCAAGGGAGAAGAGCACAAGAGGAATGCAGGACCCTATCCAGAGAAGAAGCAACACCAGAGATGGAGGCAGAGATGAGGACATGGAGAGAGAAAGCAGCTGTGGACGCTAGACTCAAGAAAAGAGAAAGTCTGTGTGCTGGTGGCCAGTAGGCAGGCTTGCAGAATATGCCCTTGGGCTGTTTAAATGATGATATAGTCCTGAGAGTTTTTGTGTACATCCCCCACCCGACCCCACTCCCCCCAAAAAACAAAAGGAATAGAAATAATGCAAATATTATTGAATGATGATGCATGGAGGGGACTGTAATCACTGCAGTGAAACAATGAGTGTAAAACCGATGTCCTCCCATGTAAGCTATCACTGAACTCACAATAAAAACTTTAAAAAAAAATCCCTTGTGCAATATCCAGTCTTTACTATGTGTTGCCCAGTTCACGAACTGTATGATCCATTGTTAATCTCCAGCACTGTTTTAACTTTATTTCAATTCTTAGAAATTACTGAATACTAATATGCAAAATATTAATAATTTTCAAAAAGTAACTCACAAAAAGTGTTCTATGTCAATAGCAATTAAAGAAAAATTATAAAATACTAACAAGGATAAAACAATTAATTTCATCATATTAAAAAAGTTTAAATTCTATGTTGGAGAGACTAAGGGAAGACAAATTTACCAGTAAGTAGCTGCTGGTAAGTAACACTGTGATTGAGACCAGCCTTTCTGGAGAACAATTGGTCTTAACCAAGGCAAGCACTGAAATTCACTACTTGTACTTTTAGAACTATAACTGAAAGAAATAATCCTAAACAATGTGAAAGTAGAGTACTTTGAACAGTATTTAGTCATAAAAGTATATAACAAAAATAGACCACATAGAAGGTTGGAAATGTAAAGGTAGACGTTTTATAGCAAGGAAGGGAGTGATTAACTTTCCAGTCTAGGAACAGAGGTCCCTAGGACCATTAACGGAGAAGAGCCAAGAGCGGGACCTACCCAGAGAAGCAGTTTTGCCTGAGATGGAGGCAGAGATGATGACGTGGAGCAATGGAGCAGCTGGGGACTTTAGATCCAGAGAGGGAGAGGGGCTGTGTGCTGAAGACTGGGGGTGGGTTGTAGTGTAGGGAGCAGGCTTGGTTGGTTGATGATGCATGGAGGGGATTGTAACCATGGCAATGAAACAATATATGATAGAATGAATATAAAACTAATGTTCTCCCAAGTAAACTATCACATAATTCACAATAAAACATTAAAAATAAATTTTAAAAAAATTTTAAATTAAAAATAGATCCCATAGCCTTTATATGAGAATGTTTTCTCAAAAGACATCAATTTCATGGCATCTTTCATGATTCACTAAAAATCAGGAGCATACAGATGATAAAATCACTATTACTAAGATTTGTGAGTTGAAAATACTGGGCAAGTAGAAGCAATAGTAGGATGTATAGACTAATAAGCATGTGTAAGTAATTAATACAATGGGGAAAACATATCTAATTACCCTGGGATCTGAATTCCATTTAGAATAATTAAATTATTTAAATATTAAATTGATTACATATTAACTTGACTAAATCCAGTTATCTTTAAAGAAAAACTGAACAATAACAAATTGTGCCTAGTTTCCTGCTTTATCTTAATATATATATTTATATATGCATTCTTTTTAACTATTTTTATATTATCTTCCTGATCCATTTCCAGAAAATTGTTGTTGTTGTGTTGTTGTTAAGTGCCCTCGAGTTGATTCTGACCCATAGTGACCCTGTATAGGGTTTCCAAGGAGCAGTTGGTGAGCTTGAACCACTGACCTTGCAGTTCAAACGACTTTGCAGTCTGATGCATTAGCCCACAGCACCACACCAGGACTCTAGCACTGTTTAAATATGTCAGTTCTCCCTTACTCTCCCATACTCCCTCAGGGGACTTTAATGTCTCCCTGAAGCATCTGTCTAACCTGGAGAGCCATAAATTGCAAACAAGTTTCCCTCCGGACAAAGAGTGGAGCCCAGAGGTTGTGCCCTATCCTTAGTGCTCTATGGTTGTTGTTGTTGTTGTTAAGTACCATCGAGTCGGTTCCGACCCATAGCGACCCTGTACAGGGTTTCCGAGGGTGTAAATCCTTACGGGAGTAGAAAGCCTCATCTTTCTCCCGTGGAGCGGCTGGCAGTTTCGAACCGCTGACCTTAAGGTTCACAGCCCGATCCATAACCCACATAATGGAACAAAGCAGGAAGCAGCCCAAAGGAACTCATAGGTTACTTTATGAGGTGGGCCATGCCCAAATACAGAACTAAAGAGAAACCATGACAGCTGGACAGTTTTCATCACTTTCTCTTCCTCCTTCTTACATCTGAATTCTCACTGTAAATGTGCCTGGTCAACAGCACACAGCCTAGGCCAGTCAGTGGTTCCGAGTGGGGTCTGTGGTTCAGCACCACTGGCATCATTTGAGAACTTCTCAAAAGCGAATTCTCCTGTTCCACTTCAGACCTACTAAATCAGAAAGTCTAACTGTGGAAACAAGTCCACCAGATGAGTTTTAAAGCTATTCTTGTTATGTGCCATGGAGTCGGTCCCGACTCATAGCGACCCTGTACAGGGTTTCCAAGGCTGTAAATCTTTACGAAAGCAGAAAGCCTCATCTTTCTCCCGCGGAACAGCTGGTAGTTTCAAACTGCTGACCGTGAGGTTTGCAGCCCTATTCGTAACCACTATGCTACCAAGAGCTCACAATTTTTATACCACTGGATGACTATTATATTGGTGAGGACTAAAGAGAAAATTGCATGTTCAACAAGACATGGTGCACGCTCAGTCAGACCCAGCCGTGTATGTGAATGGGGCAGTTCTGTGAAGGTCCTTCTTAAAGGGTAGTCTTTTCTCTCAAAACATGAAGAGTCTTTCCTAAAAGACATGGTATCTTGGCGCCTCTACAGCTGCTCTCCATAGCTTTTATGCCTAACTCTGAACTGCACTTAGGGCATCTTTAAGAATTGAGTCTTAAAGAAATAGATATCCTTTAATAAACAGTCATTAAGAGTCCTGGTGTGGCACTGTGCGCTAATGCGCTGCACTGCAAGGTTGGTTTGAAGCACAAAGGTCAGTGGTTCAAGCTCACCAGTGACTCCTTGGAAACCCTATACAGGGTGGCTATGAGTTGGAACAGACTGGATGGTACTTAATAAGAACAACAAAGAAACAGGCACCTGGACTTGCAGCCAGATGACTAATGAGGCAGATGCGCTATAAGGTACAAAATAAAAAAGACACAGATAAAAATTCTGGTACTCTGAACTTCAGAAGAAAGGTTGAGAGGTGGATGGAGTGCTTCCTGGGAAAAGAGGCTGAGCAGGAATAACAAGAGAGGGAGAGCCTCACTAATGAACGCTGGCCAGCAGCAGTGTGACCATCTGGTGAGCAGCTGTGGCAGCGGAGGGCGGTCTTGGCAGAGCAGATTCATGCAAGCGACAGATAAGCTTCACTTCTTTTTCCCCATGCTCCCCTGATGACCAGAAGTGTGGCCAGCTCCCACCCTCATCCACCCCCAGCGTAGACCCTGCTCTCTGGGAGTTCAGAGCTGGGTCGTTGGAAGCCATGTCAGTGTGAAGTGGGGGCGTCTGTGCCTCTTTGGTGCCTGGATTCAGGTGGGCTCAGCTCCAGATCTACAAAATCCACATAGCCACCAGACCAGCATTTAACCAGTCATGCTGTCCCAAGTTTTCCTGTGGTCCTAACAGATGTTGAAAACAGCTCCATCAAGGGCCTCAAAGAACTCCTTGCAGATTGAGCGCCTTTAACATAGATAACACCAAGACCAACAAGAAATCCATCTAGGGCTAGGAACTCTGCTGTCACATCCCTTCCACAACAACCTTGTGAGCTCCTTGAATTATTGGAGCTCCACAGACCTTTCTCTCCTATGAGTCCAACTGCATTGTTTGCTTTTACAAATATGACCTAAATGTGTAACTGTCAGCCCTAAAAACAAGATAGATCCCTAAAGAATACCACCAAGACATAGCATAATCAAAGGTAAGGAAAGAATCCTGAGAGCAGCTTGGGTAAAATGAAGTCACCTACAAAAGAGAACCAGTTAAGACTAAGTTCTGAAGAAACTATGTAGACAAGAAAGCAATGAGACCTAGACATTGGCTACCCAAAAATGGGGGAGGGTAGGGACCTACAAAGGCAAGAATGTGACTGCCTTACAAGCTTTCAATAGTGAACCTATTTCCAGAGGGTACAAGGAAAGGTAGAATCTCCACTGAGTTGTTTCCAACCTGTCTGGATGGGGTTGATAAAAGGTGTGGGGGGGAAAGACTCCTGTGGTTCAATAGGGAATGATTGCTATCAGGTCTGACAGTGAGTGTTGGAAAGGTAAATGTAAATGTTTTGTAATAAAAGGAGGGGAGTGACTGATTTTGCAGTCCAGGAGCAGAGATCCCTGGAACCATCAAGGGAAGGAGAAAAACACTTCGTGAAGTGTGGGACCCTGTCTGGGGAGGCAGTGACACCAGGGATGGAGGCAGAGATGATGACGTGGAGAAAAGGCACAGCTGGGGACTCTGGACTAAGGGAGTAGGAGGGGATGTGTGCTGGTGGCTGGGAAGCAGGCGTGTAGGGTATACCCTTTGGTTGTTTGATGATGCATGCAGGGGATTGTAATCATTGCAATGAAACGAAATATGATAGGATGAATGTAAGGATAATGTTCTCCCATGTAAACTAACACATAATTCACAATAAAAACTTAAAAAAAAAAAAAAAAAGCAAAGGGATAACATATAGAAAACTCTGAAAGAATAGGATTGCCAACCAAGAATCATATACCCAGCAAAGCTGTCCCTCAAATACGATGGTGAAAATAGAAATATCCTGATAAACAGAAATCAAAGAACTCTGTAATGACCAGAGCAACTTTACAAAACCAGCTAAAGAATTTTTTTGGACTGAGAACCAACAACAGCTAATAACAACCTTAGATTACCTTACATGACACCACTACCCAGAATTCTATCCAGATATAGAAGTATTTAAAGAAGAACAAACCCACAAGACTGAAGAAATCACGCATTTTATCAAAACAGCTAAGTATTAAGGTTTGAAACTAGAGGTGAGTTTTAAATTTAGCATATCCAATGTTTAGAATACATATCAAAGCAATCTGGATTTTTTTTTATTTTTTATAAAGAACCATTTACATTTTTTCCTCTTGGTAGAATCTTAAGAAATCTGCATTATGAATCTATGGTAGTTTTTTTTATGTTTATATTTTATATTTATATATTTATAATTCTATTTTCCTTGTGTTTGAAATGTTTCATAATAAAAAAATCAATGAAATAATAATAAATGAGTTGATGAAGCTAAATAAATTCAGTTTAAATTCCATAAACATTTAATCAAGGTGGTGATGACAAAACTTTCAACAAAATGTCCCGCCAATAAACATATGTAGTCCCCAGATCACTAAATCAGTGGTACTTGTATCTCAATTGGAAAGTTAGGTCAGATGCGTTATCTAAGTAAGGCTCGCACCTGTCAATGAAGAAGAAAACACTATAGAAACACTTCTAGATACAAAGTGATAACATGCTCACCACCACCACCTGAAATTCTTACCTTTGCGGTCTATTCTGCCCAGAGACAGTCCTGGACGAAGATTGCGATTGATAATCTGAATCAAATCTTCGCGGCTTGTGTTTTGAGGGCACCATATTTCAGTAAACCGGTTTCTTAAGGCAGGAGACAGCTGTAAGGAACACAAATATTTTGGTAGTAGCTTGCCATGCCTCTACTCTGAGGTACCTCTGAGTAGACTTGAACCTCCAAGTTTTCAGTTAGCAACCAAGCACTTTTAACCATTTGTATCACCCAGCGACTCCCTGCTACAGAAAACCAGGCCCAAAACATCATGTTCACATTTCAGATACCCACCAAGTTACTAAGAATTTTAACTTTCTTCATTCAAAATTAACTCCTCTCTTTCTTCTCATTATCCCTGGCCTATAAAACATATCATCCTTTCACTCCCCGAGCTGACCAGTATCTGAACATATATGCTGCCATCTCCACCAAAAGGCTTGATGAGTCTGAAAGCCTCAGGGCTGCTGATGGCTAACTGGAGCCAAACACACCTCCCAACAGAATCAACTGCCCTGTTCTTTACTTACAGTCTGGCTGGCAGTGACCCATATAAACCTGAAGGTGACAGGTAAGTTCTAACTGTAAAACCAGAAGAGGTTTCTGGCTGTGAGGTTTGTTTTTTGCTATTGTTGCTGCCCACCCACCCCCCCTTTTTTGGTCACATTCATAAAGCAAGATTAGTGTTTAAAGAGTAGATTCTAGAAGCAGAGCTTGAGCATAAATTTTAGTTCTAACTTTTCTCATCTGTAAAATTGAAATAATAATGCCGTTCTCACAGGACACAGAAATGTACAGGGCGAGGTAAAGTGACCAAAACACTTAAGGAGACCTTAGACACATACAAAACCTGAGGAATCAAATAAGGAAATGTCTACTTGTCAGAATTATCTTTTAATCCAAAGAAACAATTTGCCATAAAGTAAGTGATAATTCAGGATGACCCCAAAGTGATTCTGAAATAACTCCAGAGTTGTATCTTTTACCCAGTATTTACCCAATATGAAATTCCATTTTGACATACTGTATTTTGGATGCCAGTTCAGTGATATTTACAAAAATTACCTCTTTTTTTCCAAAGTCTCCCCCAGGGTTCATGGTTGCTAAGATACGGAACTTTTCTCCAGCAGCCAACAGTTCTACCTCATTACCCTCATCCTCTAGGCGGCCTTTTTCAGCTAAGACCAGAGACTTTTCCACTTCAAGGACACTAAAAGACAGAAAAAGTAAAAATATTTCTCAGCATGTAAAAGGTTCCTGTATTCTTTCTATTCTGCAAACCTTAATATTCATGAAAAAGTACCTTCTGTGCTGATCTTTCACTTTAGTTCTCAGTTTCCTATCACACACTTAAAACTAACTCACTCACTATCCCAAACACCTGTTGACAGAATAGTTGATAAAAAGATAAGAACACCTTTTTCTACTTAAGATCTGTTACAGCACTTGTCTTAAAAATTGCTATCTTGCAATTCACACCAATACTATTCGTAACAGCTGAAAAGTGGAATAACTCAAACACCCATCAACTGGTGAACAAATAAACAAAATGTGACTGATCTATACAGTGATTATCACTACGAATAAAAATGAACAAAATACTGATGAGCAATATGACTGTAAAATATGCAAAGTGAGAGAAGCCAGACACTAGAGATCATTTATATGAAATGTCACACGAACAAAGCAAATCTACAGAAACGTACAGTAGATAGTGGCTGCCTAGGACAGGGTGGGAGAGGAGTGGCTGTAAATATGCAGGAAGGATCTCACTGGGATGATGTCAATGCACTGAAAATTGGATTTGGGATGCTACAAAGCTTAGTAAATTTGCTGAAATGCCTTTAATTGTACATGAAAAAAACAGGCAGATTTTGTATGTAAATTACACTTCAACAGAGAGAAACATTTTAAGTGTTACTACATCAAGACTCATACTGGTCTGAGGTTTGAGATATCTTGTAGATATAAGACCTAGAATTTTGATTCTAGGTCTTTTAAAAATAAGGAGAATTTGTCTAAAATAAGAATTTTAACTTAGCCCTGCCAACCAATAGCCCTAACTTTCTGATTATTGATAGGAAAAAAAAAAAAAAGCCAACTAGGTCACTTAAACGAGTGCTAATACCATCCCAAGGAGCTCTGGTAACGTAGTGGTCATGAATCTGGCTGCTAACCTCAGGGTCAGCAGTTCAAAACTACCAGCTGTTCCGTGGGAGAAAGATGAGGCATTCTGCTCCCGTAAAGATTTATAGCCTTGGAAACCCCGTACAGGGTTCTCTTATGAGTCGGAACCGACTCCATGGCACATAACAACAACAACAAGACCACCCACGGTAGTAAGTCATTATCCCTTGCAAACCTTTACAATGCACCTATGAGAAGATTATGGTGAGAACTATCATCAGGTATGGCATTGTGGGATAAAGACTGTTTGAACCACAAGGCTGGCAGTTCAAACTCACCAGCTGCTCCTTGGAAACTCTGCACAGGGTTCACTAGGACTCAGAACCAACTCAAAGACACTTAACAACAACAAGAAATACCATCCCAGTAAGAACTTCAAACACGGTGACGCTCTCATGCACACACCTATTGAGTCTTTCCAGGACAGAATCATCAGCCAGTGAGATCTCATCCAAGAGGAAAAAGCCGTCCTCCTTCATGGCCAGAACCAGAGGCCCATCTTGCCACTCAAACAGTCTTGATGTATCAATTTCTTCCTATAATTTAGATAAGAATGGGGAGAAAATTAAAGGGCAATATATGGATAGCTAGTGTCTGCTAGGGTCATTCTGCAAAAAGGAAGGATCTGGTAACAAGACAAAGAAGCTGTGGGCCAGGGTGCTCATGAAGGACCCTTGTAGACTAGTGAAAATTAGCAGATACATAAAAACTGGAACCTCGAACCCAGAAATTCCACTATGAAAAACTTCCCAGCTGACTCATGCACACAGCCAACTGTAATTCTTAAAATGAATTACATTTAAAATTAATCTCCTACATAACAAACCTTGTCCTTCGGCTTTTGTCTCACTGGCCGCAGCCCCCCAAGGAAGTCTGATGTCTCCATATGTAAGTGGCAGTTGACTGAGTATAACTTTTGATTTGCCAATGCTGCAAACACCTGACAGATAGTAGTTTTTCCACACCTGTGACAGAGACATACCTTTTTAACAAGGGTCAGGTGCTCCAAATACAGACCCCAGCTAACAAAAGAACAGAGCCACAGTGCAAGTCTAGCAACAGACAGTTCTACCAATATAGGACCAATGTATGCCAGTCTCTGGGCACCCTTCCTCAAAACACACAGATTGAGGGTGGCAATCACAAAAACATTTACCAGCCATACTAAAGGAGGATATTGAAGAAAACAGATGCTAAAGTAACCCATTTTTTTTTTAAACGTTTTATTGTGAATTGAGGGATGGTTTATAGATTAAGATCATCACTTTCACAGTTTTATGTTCAGCAAATCATACACTTTGTTTCATCTCAGTGATTGTAATCCCCTCCATGCATCAACAGTTATCCTACTTCCTTCCTGTGGCTCTTATTTCCATTTCACCCTTTTACAGGTAAATGTTTACAGGTAAACATTGCTCTTTTAATCTTGAATGGTTGACCATTCCATGGTGAGCATACCTTACACACCAGTGTTGTTGTTGTCCTTATATACCTATCCACTGAGTGGCTGAAAATTGAACCAAGGGGAAAAGTGCCTTTTCAGACCCGAAGGGGGTCAAGGGCCATAGTATCAGGTTCCTCCAACCAGTAAGCCTAATTGTTTTTATCATTATGAGTTTTGTTCACACTTTCTTCCACTCTATCTAGGACCCTCTCAAGGACCTTATCATGTGATCAGCTGGTGGTGGCACTCGGGCGTCATCTAGTTTTACTGGTCTTATGTGGTGACTAGTGTCCACATATTCCACTGGTCCACTGGACTAGCTGATTGCAAGACCTTCAATTTTATCACTTTTCTCTCTTCCACACATGGAAAAATCAACAGCTACAATTCTGATGACTACTCATGAGCTTTTAAGATCCCACTCACTTAAAGTAACCCATCTTGCAGGACAACACTGAAGATTGGTCTTCTGATGATCTAAGATGACTACTTTGTAAAAGACTTTTTTCAGTTCAGTGTTTTCAGTACACAAGACATAATTGTGTCCAATTATATATAGCTGCCAATCAGTTTTCTTTGTGGATTTGTGCTTATACACATTTTATTTGTATGATTTCATGTTAAACCTCAAATATGTGATTTAAAAAAACAACACAACAGAACAGCAAGTTCTTTATAAAGCAAATGCTACTAACTCCATCCTTCCTAGTTCTACTAATAAAAACGAAGCAAGGGGAAGCAGCTCAATCCTTACAGACTTTCACAAGACTCTAGTCCATCTGCTCTTCTATGCAACTAATTATGAATCTCACTCTCCATAAAAGACCTAAACAAAAGTACTCCCAAGGATATTGCAATCAGGTAATCAAAGAATTTATGATTTGTTGAATTTGAAACTGGTCTACTCTGTAAACCTTTTACTCACTTCATAATAAAAAGTTTTAAAAAACAAAACAAAACAAAAAATACCCCCAATGATAATGATGCAAGGATTCGTTCTTTTCTAGAACAGAGAAATGATGTCTGAAGGAGAAGAAAGTAAGCAATAATAAACCTCTTTTTTGCTGCTGCTTCTTTTTTTAAAGGGAAAAGAAACAACCAATATGAATCCTTCTGAGATATAACTGTATATGGTATGGAAGTGAACTTCATAAGGAGTTATCACAGAACTTTACCCAGTGTCTCCAACCAGTAGTACGGGTTCACCAAATTTCAACGCCCTTCCCACCAGGATGGCCAGTCTCCGCATGCCCGCAGTCCACACAATGTGGCTGAACTTGGACTCCAGTAAAGCTGCCTGAGTAGACAATTTGCCTATCCAAGAGAAAATAATATGAGGATTCTGATTATCAGTGCAACTCGAGTAATTCTCTACTGTGCTTTATGGCCTACTCACCTAACAATTTTACAACATTTTCTTTGGAAAAAAGAGACTGGGGACACAGTTTTTTCTTAAAATGTTTTTCAAGGACTTCTTGAATCACATCAGCCTCTTCCTGCTTCCTGACTCGGCCTGCCAGAAGCATAAAACCTTAAAAAAGAACAACAATCAAAAGTGACTAGGTTGAACAATTCTTAGAGACACTTCCAATCTCCCTTCCAGTAACTTTGTTTAAGGTGGAAAAATAAAGAACTCCTCTTTATCTTTGAAGTTCTGTTCCCCTTTGCTGTTGTTGTCAAGTGTCACTGAGCAAGTTATGTCTCTTAGCAACCTTGTATAGAGTTTCCAAGGAGCGGATGGTGGGTTTCAACCATTGACCAATGGTGACTAGTTCAGAGTTTATCCTACAGTGCCACACCAGGACTATTGGAAAGTGATTCTAAATTTCTCTGAATTATCCATAAGTGCTCTTTAAGCCAATTTCAATTAAATACCTAAAACTAACTGTGGTTAATCAGAATGATTGGTCCAGTCTTTAAAAATGTTTATCTTGTTGTTGCTCTTAAGTGCCATTGAGTCAGTTCTGTCCCATGGCGACCATGTATATGGTTTCTGAGGAGCAGCAGGTGAACTTGAAAGGCTAACCATGTGTCTTAAGCCAACTTTGCAGTTCAGCGCATTGACCCACAATGCCACACCTGAACTCCTATTATCTTAAGACACTTATATAAACACAGGAAAGTATTAGACACATTATCCCAAAACATTAAGTGGCTACATGTTTCTTCCTTGAGCAACCACTTCCTCCACTATATTCATGTTGCTCTGTGAAAACTTTGAGACTTCAATACCATACTTTGTGTTTATCACTCTTAAGGGTACTCATCCAAAGGAAGTTAAGTAATTGAACGTATTTCTTGTATTATTAGGATCATGTCTATTTTCCCGCTGATATCACCTTATTTAAAAGCATTTATTTATAGACACTCCAAGAACAGAACTTGGGTGGCAAATCGTTTATAAATTCATACAATGTAAAGAATGAGAATTGGAGAGTAATTTTATAACTGATAAATTAAAAAAAAAAAAAAAGTGACTAGTTTGGAAAGAATATGGAGAAATAGAAACTCTCAAACTGCTGGTAAAAATTAATTCCCAAACAACTCCCTTGGAAAGTTGTGAGAAGCTCTTTTAAAAAAATTAAGCATATGCCTTCCCTGCAATAAGAAAGTAAGTAAAAAAATATTGCTAAGAGGGTCTAGTTCATACATGTTTGGTTCTATTAAAAAAAAAAAAAAATGTGCTTAACATGTCTCTGTGATCAATGGGTGGCTGCCGACAAGTTCTCTTAGAAATACGTTTGACTGAATTAGCATGCCTTGTCCCCAAAGGTCCAATCAAAACAGTGGTTAACAAGAGGATCTGCTGGGCCAGCTAAATTCAAGGCAGAGAGGTCAGTTCAGACTATTTTTACAGTGACTATCTGTTAGGAAAATCATGGAAGTTTATTTTGAAGAAAAATTAAAATTGCATTGGTAAGAAAAAGGCCAAAAAGCTGTGCTAAGGAATTTTTTCTCATCATAACACTAAATCTGCTCATTATGTGAGGGTAATTAAGTGTTGTCCTGTGAGAATTTCTCATCGGGAAATCTTATACCCCGCCCCCCGCCTATCCACCCGACAGAGTTCTGATCAGGCCCCTTCAGACTTCTTTTTGTTCCTAAACTCAAACACTTTAAAAGAACATAATTTGAGAACCTCAAGGATGCTAAAATGGCCACTTTGAGCTGGTATAAATCAAAGAGTAAAGAATTGTTCTGGGAACAGAGATGAAAATAACACCTTACGAAGTGTAGAGATCAGATGGAGAATATGGGGAGATACAACGTCATCTCAATTTGGTATTTTTAATAAAGGATTCTATGTTTTTTATAGCAATACTTTCTGACTTACCTTCGTATTACTTCAAATGGGCAAACATGTACAAAAAAAGACATGTACAAGAAAGCTCAAATCACCTTTATAAAAAGACCATGAAAAATCCAAATATCCATCAAGAGAATGAACTGAAAAATTGTTATCTCCATACAGTACTGGTATACCTAAAACATTAAGTCTTGGTAGCATAGTGGATTACAAATTGGGCTACTAACCACAAGGTCTGTAGCTCAAATCTACCAATCACTTTCGCAGGAAACAGAGGAGGTTTTTTGCTCATAAAGATGGACAGCCTCAGTAACCCTATACCGGGTCGCTATGAATTGGAACTGGCTTGGTAGCACAGAAGCACCACTGCCATACCTAACAACAATTGTGAGGACAGTGCAGGACCATGCAGTGTTGCATTCTATTGTACATACTCACTATGAGTTGGAACTGAATTGATGACACTTAACAATAGTACAACATACCTAACAGCATGGTTAAATTTCCCATTAGGTTGCATAGAAGAAACTAGACTCTGAAGAGTAGGTGAAGGTCCAGCACAGGCAAAATAAATCAATGGTAACTGCAGCCAGAGCAATGGCTATCTCTAGGGGAGGCAACTAACTGGCAAAAGACATGAAGGAACCTTCTGAGATGCTATAAACAGTCCAAACCTTTGTCTGGGTGCTAATTTACATGGATATACACAGATGGAAAATTTACCAGGCTATACACAAATGCTTAGGACACTTCACCCACTTTACAGGGTGTTACATTAAAAATAAAAAAATAAAAAGTTAAATTAAAAAAAAGAGGCTTTTATAAACTGCTCTTCCCTCCATCGATTCTTTACTAGTAAATAAACTCTCATGGACTATTTTTACTACTTTCCTTATTAATTAACCACCCTATTAGCAACTTTTCATATCAGCATTTTTTATACCACAAGATTCTGAAATGCTTTCTATCACTAAGAAGAATATATAAATCTTTATGGATTAAATCAAAACATCCAAACCTTCTCGAAGAATTTTGATGTTCTCTGACATCAGTGCTCCATGTGTGCCTAACGTATAATCACAAGTACTTGTGGGTCCCCACACTGGTCTGCTGCAGAGAAACGGTGCAAAAGCTACCTCCAACCACCAGCATGAAATCCCATATAGGGATTTTGTCTACATCCTGACTGCTACATGAATCAAAGAGTGAGGAAACACCTTAGCTACCATACAAGCACAGACGCCTGCCTAAACAGGACCATGTACAACAGCAGATGGGACTTGAGGGAAAATGGCTACTTCTGGAATATCTAGTGAAATGTGCATATATCGACTATTATTTGGGGCAAGATTTTTTAAAAAAAGGTTAACAACTGACAAAACTTATAATTTGGGAGGATCTGATTGAAAACATACCATCATTGGCTAAATGCTGTAGCCAATCATATTCCTTCTCAGTCTGCTCTGCCAATCTGTACCTTTCAGCCCATCGGAACAGATCTCGAAGAGTGATAAAGCCCTGTTTTCCGGCAAACACAGACGAACCCCTGCGATAGGACTATTAGGACATCAAAATAAATGAAAACGGGCATTAATTGTGCTAAATGTCCAGCATGTAGAACTTACATAAAATGCCTAACAAATTTATGCTTCTGTTAAAATATTTCATCCCAATGAAAAAGAAGAAATGAAAATGGAAAATGGAAATGATCATCTGAAAAAAGGGTCAAATTCATGTGTAAATACAGAATACAAATAAACAATGGAACTCACAGGTCATATAAAAAAGGTTGTAAGTAGCAAAATGGTAGCAAAGATGTGTTCCATATGACCATGATAAAAAGATTACAAAATAAACTATCAACTTTGTGAAAAGTAGTTTGGCCATTCAGACTTTTTGATGAAGAAAAGAATCTGTTAAGCCCATAAAAGAACTGGAGCTTTGCAGTTGGCAAAGAAAAGAGCCACATAGAATCTTTTCAGTTCTGTCCACTAATGGACTACATCCATCATATATGAATATCAGAACTGTCAGAAATATCACTATTACAATATTTTTAAAATGTTGTTAAAGTGCCTATAAAACTAGACAGAAGGTGAAGAGTAATGAATGTGTTTTTAAAATAAGATCCTTACTCTGGGGACTAAAAAGAGTTGTCACATTTGATCATACCACATCTAGTGAACACATTCGAATACCTGAAGGTCCAGCATTACTTTAACCAACTTGCTGCAGTAGGAGGGTGGCAAACTACACCGTTTATGTAAGATTGTTTCCAACTCAGAACAAGGCAATTCATCAAAATGTAATTCCACAAATCTATTCCTGAAGGCTCTAGAAAGCACCTAGGAAATGCAGAGAGAGAATATGGTAAAAGGGGCCTTTCCATAGAATTTCCAAATAGAGACCCTACCACTCACCACAAAGAGAAAAACCCTCGCACAGATGTAAAAATGTCTCGTCTTATGAAAGAAGAGTTATTAATCAATGAAGGTGGAAAAATACACACCTTTCTACCTCCATAAAGTCCCGGGGGATTTTGGGTAGCAAAAAGCATGAATCGAGGGTGTGCTTTAACAACTTCTTGTGTTTCTGTTATGAGTAATTCTCGGTTATCATCCAAGAGTCGGTTCAGTGCCTCCAACACATCCGTAGGGGCCAAATTTAGTTCATCTAAAATAATCCAGTATCCCTTTCTCATAGCATCAATAAGAACACCTTCAAAAACATAAACACTAAGAGTTAGTGCAAAAATCAGTCCCAAGTTTTAAAAAAAATGCTCTATACACATCAACAAGTTCTCAATCATCATTGAATTTCAAAAGCAGATTACTCTCCGTAGTTAGTACTGCTTCACAAATTGGGACCTCGTATATCAAGAAAGCACAATTTTCAGTGACAATAGTTCTTTTATTTTCCACTGGAGAGGAACCAAGACTGACTAATATCACATTTCCAACTCATTTATTATTTTCCCTCATAGTCTAATTTCATTAAACCATTTCTCATACCTATACCCAGCTTTTCCCTGTTCAACGCTCAACCAATTCCTTTGAGTTCAAACGTACTCTTCAAAATTTGGACCAGAATGCCATGAACAACTGACAAGATTAATGGGACCCAAAGGAGCTGGGCCCTTAACTATCATCCCTTAACTGTCATGTTGTTCTGGAGAAAAGAAAAACCAGCCATTATGGCAGAGGTCCTTGTGCTTCAGAAATGAGTCTATAAGAATGAACATCTAAACCAATGGAATGGACAATTAACCCACCTTCTTTAAACACAAGCTTTCCTGAGGCATCAGATGTATAACAACCAATATATTCCTGAATATCCGTGTGTTCGTGGTTGTTGATACGCACACAGTGGTTCCCGGTAGCTGCAGCCAACCACCGAATCAGGCTAGTCTTACCAACTGATGTCTCTCCCTGAATCAGCACTGGGTAAGTTCTTTAAAGTATCAGTCAATAGAGCAATGGTAAGGCAGAAGAGGAGAGACAATGAACAAAAAAAAAAAAAAGGAAAACGATAATTTGAATAATTTTTTAAATGATTTAGATCATCTAATGCCATCATTTAAATTTTTATATATGTTTTTAAAAATATACACCAACTGGAAACCCTGTTCAGCGTCACTATGAGTCAGAACCAACTCGATGGCATTTAACAACACACTGTCATTTTTAGTTTTAATCTAAAAATAATTCCTTAGAAGACTACTGAGGAGAGCAATTCCAGCATCTCTCACACTATGTGTGGGAAGGAGTAAGTGGCACTGACTGTTAGCTATTTATTAAACAATGGGTGACTAGTATTCACTAACACAATACTGAAAAGCACCTCTGAATGTGAATGGACAACTCCACCTGAATCAACGCTGCTTCCACTGAAGGTACACCTAGAAACAGCGCTATATTCCAGCAGAAAACCACAATCCTAACTTGAGGAATGAATTAGTCAAGTTAGTAAATGAGTACCAATAAAGACTTTGAAAGTGAAGGACACTGTACAGGAATGTCATTGATGGGTATGCTGGTAGAAACTTAAAGCAAGAAAGCAAAGGGCCACACCGTGCAGAGACCACTCGGACTATATCTCTCAGGTTCAGTTTGACGGAAGATGTAAGAATATACGTCTCATCTATTGTAGGTTCCTTGTCTCCCACCGATATCCAGTAACCTTCCACCTGGATAAGCCGGCCTCCTTTTGGTTCTGGAATAGGCTGAAAGACAAAATGGAGATCTAGCCCTCAGTCCACAGCAACTATAGCACTGTTTCAGAGAGGGGCGTAAAATAGGGAAAAAAGTCGTTCCTACAAATACACCTTCATTCAGGCTGCAGTCAGCCTTAAAATCCATGGGCAAAATTGTCTTTAAAATCTAATTTGAGGAATGAAAACAAAACAGCAACATACACTCGTTGTTGTTTTTTTTAATTGAGATTGGGGTAAGAGGATTTGGGAAGAAACTTGAATCAAAGCAATTTCTCAAATAATGTATGATTCAGTTATCTTCTTTCACCTACCAAATTTCCCACTGGTCAAAAAACATGAAATTCATATCAACCATGTTTACCAAAAATGGCTAGTGTTGTATTGAGAGAAGGGGGCTCTTGTATTATTACATTCTGAATACGCTGAAAGACATTAAAAATAAAGTGGATACTCCAAAGAAATTACTCCAATTAGGATTGTATTGCAGAGAATGGAATAATCTTTCCAAGATATGACAGAAACTGTTTGACTGAACTATACAAAATTGTCACTTTTTATGAATCAAAAATGACCAAACAGTGGACAAGCTTAAAGCCACAGAAAAGTACTTCTAGAACATTTGGTCCTCTAATTTGAATATATTACAGGTAATACTTTTAAGATGTCTTATTGCGCAAAGAAGAGTCCTGGTGTGGTGCTGTGGGTTAATGTGCCAGACTGCAGTTATTTGAGGTTCAAGCTCACCAGCTGCTCCTTGAAAATCCTATACGGGGTTGCTATGAGTCGGAATCGACATGACAGCACTTAACAACAATAACAACATTGAGCGAAGAGGAAATGGAGAAGAATCATCTTTAAGCTCCCATCACTGACATGAACAGGGGAAACTGGTAGGTGAAGCAAAAGTGTGCCAGAAGGTTTTATTCATGCACAAATTGAATTTAAGAAAGGAAAAAATGGTTAAATTAAAAAAAAACTCCAAGTCCCAATCAACATGTAAACAATCAATCCAGTTGGTAAGCCCTTACTCAGTCTCTTTTCTACCACAATGCTGTTCTATAAGTTATACTGTGAGAATCAAATGGTTGTTTTTCATACTAGTAAAAAAAAAAAAAATTGTTTTAATCAGAAGGAAACCCAGTAAAAAAAAAACTATACTGCAATTACAGTTCAACCATCAAATGGAGACTACATGCCCATCAGAAAGTATGACAGAGACTTCGGGCATAAAATATTCAAGATAACAGTATTCCTGAGATATTTCTGTTCACATAAGAATTTGCCACCATAAAGCAATACACATTCATTCATCTCCAAATTTAAGTGTATAGGAAAATAAACACATACTTTACTCTGTTTTGCTGTTAAGTGCCTTTGAGTCGATTCTGCCTCATAGCAATCCTGTACAGGGTTTTCAAGGCTTTAAATCCAGGAGCAAAAAACATCATCTTTCTTCAGCAGAGCAGCTGGCAGGCTCGAACCTCAGACCTTGTGGTTCGGAGTCCCATGATTATATGGAGCCAGCGTGCTCTCACGTAATTTATATATATATAAAAAAAAAACCCCAGCTATTTGTAGGGCTTATATATCTATGATGAGCAGCATTATGGGTACTTCCATTACCTATAATAATATCTTTCTATATGCTTATAAATTTTTTGCAACAAATGACTTTTAAAATTAGTAAAGGTTTTGTAAAATATAAGCCAACTGAAAATTTGGTAATTCAGCTTTTCATTTATATGCTAACTGAGCAGTCAGAAATCATAACATACCTGCTTCAGCAGACTTTTGACATTGCCAGAGACAACATGTTGACAAATGAGCTTCTGAACTACAGGGTGTGATGCTCTGTCAAGCTGTGTCAAGAAACCCAAACAAAAGCCCTAGAAAAAAAACACAAATATATGTAACACCACTATCTTTCCCACTAGCAGGCCAGTTTATTTCCAGAAAAGAATGCCACCTCTAGTGTGGGGCTGCTTTCCAGAACAACTCTGACAAGCGGACAGAAAGAGAACACAGTGGTTCTGGTACGGTCTGTGTGTGATAATGTAACTGGAAAGCACTGGTAAACCTGGCTGTATGCCCACTGCCCCCTCCTACAGTGAGCCCGACCACCAAGTCCCTCACCAAAGACAGACTTAATAAAGACCTCATAGAGAGAGCGCTGGATGCTGCTACATGGATTGGAGGCTGCAAATCGCAGGGCCCTGCACAGAGTCCGAAGGCTGTAGTGAGGTCTGCGGCCAGTGCCATCCACCAGTTTCATCCCAGATTCTTTCCGCACAACCGTGTAGAAGCTACAAAGAGGATGCAATTCAGGTAACTTTATTAACAAGTTGTTGTTGTTAAGTACTGTTGAGTCTGTTTTAACGCAGAGCAATGCTGCATAGGCTTTCCAAGGCTTTAACTCTCTGCGGGATCAGAAAGTCTCATTTCTCTCCTGCAGATCAGCTTGCGGGGTTGAATCGCCAAACTAGTGGTTAACAGTCCAGTGCTTATCCTATGTAGTCACCATGCTCCGTTACCAGCCAATAAGTATTCATTATTTTGCTGTTGTTCCCCCTTCTCTATAGAAGATCTAAAGTCCACTTGTATCGATTCTAAATGATCAAGCTTACACACACAACTTCTTAAAAGTGTGCATGAAAACCTCTCAGGGTACCTTTTAAAACCTATTGTTACATACTGAAGTAACCCTGATGGCACAGTGATTAAAGTGCTTGGCTGCTAACTAAAAGGTGGGCAGTGAGAAGCCACCAGCTACCCCATTGGGTTAACGTGGCAATCTACAACTTGAAGAACCTTGTGGGGCAGTTCTACACTGTCCTATAGGGTCACTGTGAGTCCGAATCAACTTGATGGCAGTGAGTTTGGTCACCTATTCAGAGACTAATTTTCCAGATAATAACATGAAGGCCTATAAGCTTCCTTTGGGAAACTGGAAGTACAGGTGCCAATTCCAATTCATCTCTCCGGCAAAAGGTCCCGATGGAGAGAGGTATAAGAAGACTTTCTCTCTTATGGAAAGGAGAGAGAGATGTGATTAAGATTCCTTAATGAGAACTAACTAAGAAAGTTCAAACCTAGATTTGGCTTTAACTTGACAAATTAATGTGTAATGTGCAATGGTGAAAGAAGAGCAAACACAGAGTGCACACACACACACACCATGGTGTTTGGAGAGGCTATGGCTATGGCTAGACTCAAAACATTAAAAAGCATGAAGATAGGACCATTTCTTTCACCACTGCAACACTTCAGAAGCATGAGGGGGCTTTCAAAAGTTTGTGGAAAAAGGGGTACAAATGGAACTTAACTCAAACTTTTTGAAGCACCTTCATACAGAGTTTGACAAGATGGAAGATGTTCCAGATGAACGTGAAATACTTCAAATTTAGATCTTCTTGATCAAATACTACCAGACCAACTGTAACCAATATACATCAAAGATGACGGGCAAGTTCCTACACAAATGGGATTTGGTTTATATTATCACAAACCAGCCACATATCAGCAATGAAAATAGAGAGAATCTATGTCCAGAGGTGGGTTTTTACATGTGGATCATGCACTTCTTGCACTATCAGCATTTTATAAGAACCTCTGGTTTATCTCTAGTCCCAACCACCCTCTCAAACTTCTTCAGTTTTAGCTACACAAATTTTTACTTTTGTCGTTGTTAAGTACTATCGAGTCAGTTCCAACCCATAGCAACCCTGTATAGGGTTTCCAAAGAGCAGCTAGTGAGCTTGAACTGCCAACCTTGCAGTTGAAACGGCTTTGCAGTCTGGCGCATTAACCCACAATGCTGCACCTGGCTTCCTTAGTCCAAATACTCTTGTCAAATACTCGTGCTGGTGTTGCAGGTCATCAAGTTGAGTTTAACTTATATCAACCCTAAATGGCAGAGTAAAGTTCTGGTGTGGCACTCACTGTAAGACCAGCCCTTAGCTGCTAACCATAAGGTGGGCAGTTCAAACCCACCAGCTGCTCCTCGGAAACACTATCCATACAGGGCCGCTATGAGTTGACTCAATTGCACTTAACAATACAATAAGTACATGACAGGGTGGAATTGCCCTCTGCCCTATGAGACTTTCTAGACCCCACACTGATTTATGAACTGCTGTCTTCCTCACTTATCACAACCTAAAATTATACACGTGCCATTATTATTTATTAGCTATATTCAACTCTAGAACTAATGCTTCATACGGAGAACCAGGATTCTGTCTTATTAACAGCCAGATCCCTAGCTCGAAGGCATTTAAAAAAATTGTCAAAAAAAATATATATATATATGAATGACCAAACCACAAAACCAACTCTAAACACCACTAGGATCCTATTCCAACAGTTGAACATGTCATGCATTGCTTCCTAGAGGACATACAGCTAAGTACAACACTTGCCCAAGATAACAGTACTCATTTCTGGCAAAGCCAGTATTCGAATTCAGGTTGTCTGACAACAAAGATTAAATCTTTTCATGTAAAAGCCAAGGGGAGATGACAGTTAAAGCAACAAGAAAGACATAAACCTACTCCATATTATTCATATAAGCCTCTTTTAATTCCAAACTTGACTGAATCAACTGTATCAGTCTTTTTTCCTAGGTACATCGCACATAGCTACTACACAACTTAAAGTTCAATTAAGATTTTATCAAAATGCAAAATACAAGTCATCTATATCATCTATATTGCCTACCTATTAATACAGAAGTAATCAGGATAGCATTATCTAAAGGTTTACATATCATGTTGTTGTTAAGTGCTGTCAAATCGGTTCTGACTCACAGCGACTCTGTAGAGTTCCAAAGGAGTGGCTGGTGAGTTTGAACCATCACCTTGAGGTTCAAATTGTCCTTGCAATCTAGTGCTTACCCTACAGTAGCACCACATAGATAGTAGCAACTTATAGTTCTCTATGTATGCTTCCTTAGGATTATCCAAGGAAATTAATATTAAGTTCCAGCTTCAAAATAGAAATCTGGTCAGAAGCAAAAAATTAAAGCCATATATGCATATGTTCATATATATGCTTAATGTTTAAGGAGAAGTTTATAGACACATCAAGAGAACTTACTTTATGATTCCTTGCACTGTGTTCTTGCTCACACTCAATCCTTTCAGATAATCTACAATAAGAATTTGTAAGTCTTCTTTACTTTCCAATTCTTCCACATAAAGTTCTGTGAACCTGTAAGAAAATTATTACACAACAACCATCTCTTAAGAAGTTAAATAGCCATTCTGACAATAGAAAAAGGAGAAACAGAAGTTGCTGTATAGGTTCATTTTAACTGCACAGTAAAAATGTAAGAGATAAACCTTTCAACTTGAAATATAGACTGTTCAAATGAAATAAAAAATAATGTAATGATACCAAAAACACTATGATTATTACTTCTTAGTTGTAATGAAGTCTCCTACATATTGTTACTGCAAGCTAAACAATTGACTGATCTGTTTCCACAGCAGAAAGTCTTCTCAAATTTGTTGGGTTTTAGGGAGTAGATTACTTGTTTTAAGAGCTGTGACATGACAGAAGAAAAGAATATATGATCTTTATGAAGAGCCTAATTGGTTCAGATAAAAAAAATGGGATTTAAGATGAAGCAAAAGCTATAGTAATGAGTGAAAGTTTGTTCAGTAAATCATATCACCAAAACCAGGTCTTAAAAAAAAAGTATTTGGTGCAGTTTTCTTAGGATTTATATATGTATAAATATGGTAGATCATAAATTTTTCGAATCCATTCAAATATACACAATTTAAAGCTGGGTATTCGCAAATATTAACGGGTAGCCACTTAATATTTATTAGTAGTTAGACACTTCCTGGTGAACAGACAGGAGCATCCATCTGGGCTTGTACAGAATCCAGAAACTCAGCACACAAATGATGTTATTATGTTGCTGTATTTACTTTCAGCTGTAACATTTGGAGTTTAAACTACTGTAAAAGATCCTACTAGAAATAGTGGCTTCAGACCACTTATAACAACAAGGAGCTCTGGTAGAGGAGGGGCTTATTAGTTGGGCTGCTGCAAACACAAGGTCAACAATTCAAATCTACCAGCTGTAGGAAATAGATGAGGCGTTCTGCTCCCCTAACAATTTACAGCCTCTGAAGTCCTATAAGGGTTGCTGTGAGTCAGAAAAGATTCGACAGCCACACAAGCACCACCACCATCCTCATTTTAAGAAGATTTGTGTATAACCACAAGATCAGTGGTTTGAGCCCACTAGCTCCTCTGTGGGAGAAAGATGAGGCTTTCTGCTCCTGCAAAGATTTACAGCCTTGGAAACCCTGTACAGGGTGCGTGTATGAGTCAGAACCAACTTGACGGCACTTAATAGCAACACTAAAAACAAAAATAAGCTCCCTCTAAAAATATAAAATGGTGAACATAGGGAAGAAATGGATTAAACTAGATAAATTCAGGTGATAACAATCATTGAAATGAAATGATGTGTATCATTTGTCCAATGAAAAACTAATGTAGGTTCTGATTCATAATGAAAAGAAAAATAAAGTAATTGGCACAAGAGAAACCACCTATTTTAATATACTGTTGTTGTTAAGTGCTGCCAAGTCGGTTCCAACTCAGAGACCCCACAGAGGGTTTCCAAGGTACGGTTGGTGGGTTTGAACCTTTTGGTTAGCAGTCTAGTGCTTATACTACAATGCTACAAAAGAACTGTAGTTTCTAAAATTTTCCTCAGCAGCTTTTATTACATTTATAATGAGGTAGAATTCAATAAACTTTTAACATCTTTTAAAAACTCAGTATGAAACAAAAGTCACCCATAAACAGTAAATGTGGTCATTTATCAGTTCCCAAATATTATGAAAATAAAACATCAATAATTAAGTACTGAGCTCAAGTCAGTGCTTGGCAATGAAAATGGAAAGCTAAAAGGCCTTTTATAAACTTATCAGCATGACTGAAAGAGGACCGCGTTGTTAAAATGCACTTGTACTGCTAAACAGATACATTGTCTAACAGCTATACGGCATTATCAGAAGGAAGAAAGATCGAGTCATTAAGTGTCACACTAACAATCCAAAGGAAATTTTCCAGTGTTCTGGAGTTTCCCTTATCTCTACTACCTACATAAAGCAGAAAAATATGACAAAAAGGAAAATAGGGTCCTCAATTGGAGGCAAAATAATTTTAAGCAGTCTTCTGTTCAATGTTGCCGTTCGATAAATTTTTAAATGTTTTTTCAGCATTAGGTTGTGTCCCCTCACCTGTTTCTTATTCCTGGTGGCAGATTTCTCTTGCCTACATCAGTTGCTGGATTCATGCAGGCAAATAAGCGGAAGTCAGGATGACGAACCAATGGCTCTGTTAATAAATTTTTTTGGAAAATTTTAGCAGCTTATAAAGATCTAATGATTAGTCACAGCATCACAGAGGAATTCTAACTCCACAAAACCCCAAAGCCTTGTCTCAGGTTGGAGCTGGTTGTCTCTTCCGAACTCCAATGAAACCGTCCATTCCTATGTATCCAACTTAATCACATGCTGTCGTTCTCCCATCTTTGTGTGTTGTTCACTTTCATTTATAATTTTAACACCTATTCACCTATCAATATTTTGTCACTATATGCCTTATTTGTTCTAGCATTCCCCATAGCACCTAACAGATGTACTTTGAAGAACTATATAAAGAATGAACAAATGCCATTGAGAAGCCCACATAAACCACCTACCTGAAAGAATCTCACTCTAAGCCAGAGCTTCAAAAACCCTCTCAACTCAATCCCTGCTGAGATTTCCATTTCCATCCCAGAAATACTAAATCAGAACCTACATTTGAACAACAACCTACATTTGGGGATCTAAAATCACCTGGAGATGTTGTTAATACAGGTTCTGATTCAGTGCATCTGGGGTGGAAATGAAAATTCTCAACAGGAGTCAAACCAGAACGAACCAGTTCAAAGTCCTGCTCTAAATGCTCCAAAAGATTTGGCACTAAGTCAAATACCCACAGGGACCTAGTGTTACCTGTGTCTCCTCGATCCAGCAACACTAGGGAGCCAGAGGATCCTTCAAGTAAACCACTTAAGCATTCTAATGTTTCGGGAGCAGCCAGATTAATCTCATCCAACAAGATCCACTCTCCTTTCTTCACAGCCTGAGCTAATGTGCCCTAGAAGAAGATCAAATAAAATGGTACGAATCCATTTCAAACAAAGGCACACATACCACCAGCAGTTATACAACCATAGTTAGAAATAGAGGCAAGGCCAAACACCTCTCCCATGTGGCAAGTCTAGTCCTATGTCTAACTGCCAAACAGCTGCCATCAGGTCTGCAAAGTAAAGCCTCCTTAATTTTTTAAATGGTCAAAGGGTCAAGGGAGCATCTTGGAGTCAAAGATGCAATAAATTAAGTGAGGCGGAATCAACTCGACAGCAGTGGGTTTGGTGTGAAGCTTTGGTCTCATTACAAAGATGGTTAAGGAGCTCTGGTAGCACAGTGAGTTACGAATCGGGCTGCTAACTGTAGTAGTTCAAATCTACCAGCCACTCAGGAGCAGAAAAATGAGGCTTTCTGCTACTGTAAAGACTCAGAAACTCTATACAGCATCCCTATTATTCAAGAACAGACTCCACGGCACAAACCACCACCACCATATAGATGGTTAAGTAAAAGCTAATTTTCAATGCATTCAGGTGTGAGCTTAAATGGCTATTGAGGTTGTTAAGAGCCTTGGAGTCAATTCCAACTCACAGAGATCATTTACAGGGTCCCTGAGGCTGTAAATCTTTACAGGAGCAGAAAAATTCATTCTTCTCCCATGGAGAGGCTGGTGGGCTTAAAGTGCCAACCTTATAGTTAGTTGTTGTTGTTGTTGTTGTTGTTATGTGCCGTGGAGTCGGTTCAGGCTCATAACGACCCTGCATAGGATTTCTGAGGCTGTAAATCTTTATGGGAGTAGAAAGCCTCGTCTTTCTCCCGTGGAACAGCTGGTAGTTTAGAACTGCCAACCTTGACGTTAGCAGCCCCATTCGTAGCCACTACGCTACCAGAGCTCCTTAGTAGTCCAGTGCTTATCCTTCAGAGCCACCATGCTCCTAAATGGCTATTTAAGGTGCCAAAAATAATTATGGGTTTATGAGTACACCAACATGAAGATTTAAATTCCTATTTCTGCAGCTGTAACCAACTCTACAGCACTTACCAACAACCCACAGAAAGATTTTATCGCTTCAAAGAGCAGTGAAAAATAAATCTTATAATCCATTCAAATGACACATTACAAGTGAAATGCTTTTACTAATAAACTGATTTACACATGTATTTTCAAGCTGATACTAAAAAATTTATAAATTATATTAAAAAATAAAAGAATACATTTTTGATATAAGCCTGAGTATGTTTAAAAAAAAAAAAAAGAGCTAAAATAAATAGAAATGCGGTTAACTGATGGTACATGGAGGGGATCATAATCATCGTAATGAAACAAGTATATGATTTGTGGAATGTAAAACTGATGATCTGCCCTATCAATTTTCACTCAATTCACACACACACAAAAAAAATACACTTGCTGATTTCAGTTTATTATGAGTGTACATTTTTACTTTTATTAAGTGCTAAATCTTAATAAACATATTAAATAATCATACTAAGATTAAGAACTGTAACCCTTTTAATCAAAGAATCCACAGAAAAGTCCTGGTCGCAAAGATGTAAGTGCAGAAGACTACTTCAAATTCTCACAGAGGACAAATTAAACCCTGAAGCTATTGCCCTGAGATAATCTTTAAACCTTAAAGTCAAAAGTATCCCTCAAAATCTTTCTAAAACTGAGTAACAGTTTAGCTTAACTAGCTTAAAAGGTTAGCCTTGAGCATTTTGGGTATTTAAGAAATATCTATATGGGATCAAATTGACAATAGCAACTCAAAAGATGAGACAGGAACCTTTGGGGCAGTGAGTTTATGTTAATGGGGAAGTAACAACTCAGGCTGCTCGGCTCCAAGAATGTGACCAGTGACACTAATGGCACGTGTATCAATTGCTGAATTGGGGCACATTTTGCTATGGTGTTTGTGTGCCACGGGGTCCATCTGACTCATAGTGACAGTTTCCTACTCTGTAAATCTGGTAGCAGAAAGCCTCATCTTTCTCCTTGGAATGGCTGGTGGATTCAAACTAATGGCCTTGTGATTAGAGTCCAAAGCGTAACCACTACACATCACCAAGGCTCCTTTTAGGGGGTTTCAAAAAGTTAATACAAAATGAAATTAAAAGATAATAGAATTTTTCCACAAAATTTTTGAAGCCCCTTTTGTATTTTTAACAAGAACAAAATAATTTTGTTGTTGTTGTTTTCATTTTAATGAGACACTAGAGTGACTGGTTCTCTTGGTGCCAGATAGACAGATACACATACACACAAACGTAGCTGTAAGAGAATATAAGGGTCACCACTCACCCTTAGCTACAGCTTTTCAATGGTGCTGAGACAGACCTTATAATTCCAACAAGAGAGTTTGGATAAATTCTTACCCAAACATGACTCCACTAAGCGTTTATTAAATCTCAAAATAGAAAGCACTAAAATACCAACATGAAGAAACCATCTAACAACAGTCTACCTAAAATTTGTGTTTGGCAATGCATCAACATTCCCTTAATTTAAATAACTTAAATAAAATACCTCTACAAAGGCAAACAATAGGGCATTTTCAGTTATTTTCATCTGTTGTTGGGCATGGCTGAGTCTAAGTCCAAATGCTTCCCATTTTTCTTTAAGGAGTAATCCTGAAACGTAAAAAGAATTTAGCACACTTTTTTTTTAAAGTACACATTTTGAATAGAAACATATACAGCTTTTCAACAATAACCAGTTGTGGTGTTGACTCTGGCTCATAGCGACCCCTAGGTGTCAGAGTAGAACTGTGCTCCATAGAGTTTTTCAATGACTGGTGTTTTAGAAGTAGACAGCCACACTTTTCTTCTGAGGTGCCCCTGGTTGGACTCAAACTTCCAACCTTTTGGTTAGCAGCTGAGTGCATTAACCATTTGCACTACCCAGGGACATTGTCATAACTTTTAAACGCACATAAAACATATGATTAGAGTAACTAACACAAAAGTTAAGCATCTTAGACAGAAATGTAAAAACAGTCAATCTAAGTAAGCACTTAAAAAAGGCTAACCATGTGCTAGCACTATGCTAAATTAACTCATTTGTGCATGTTGTTATTAAGTGCTGTCGAGTCAATTCGACCCACAGTGACCCTGTATAGGGTTTCCAAGGAGCAGCTGATGAGCTTGAACCACCGACTTTGCAGTTCAAACAACTTTGCAGTCTGATGCATTAGACCACAGCACCACACCAGAACTCCATTTGTGTATATATACATATTAATTCATTTATCCTTCATACCAACTCTTTGAAGTAGGTATGTGCTTTCTCATGTTATAGATGAAGAAGCACAGGAAATTTAAGCAAATTGCCAAGAGTCCTTGGCTGTGGAATACAGGACTGTGGAAATCAGCTCTTTTGCTAGAAAATGTGACTTACCAATCACAACGTGTTATTTGTTTATCAGTATTACTGACTGACTACTACGTGGTGGTGTACGTCTGCATTACCAGATGTGTTTCTGTGAGAATCATGCCTAGAATCCTAATAGCAGCAACACTTTAACATGGATCACCTTTGCCTTGCCTAAGTTCTGTTTAGCTTTCATTTGTACTGATTCCCATTTTTGCTATTAATTGTGCCAAGCCCCAGCCTTAGAGCCTCCTACCAGAAGCCTGGGTCCCATTCTTACCAGTTTCACTCTCTTTTCCATCCCTGTTGATCGCAGACTTGTGAACATGTTGCATTAGTCTCAGGAGATCATGCCACCGTTTCTGCTGGTAACAGGTCTGAATGTGCCCCAAGAAAGTAAAGTTCTGCTTCTTGGAAAATGTCTGGGCAAATAGTTCCTCAAATCCCTCCCGTAAAGGGAGCCAAATAAGCTTATGGTCCACCGGTTTGTAGCTGAAAGGAAAGCAAAATGATTCGGCCAAGAATCTAATTTAATCAAAATCAGAAATACTCCACAGTTTTTCTATTTAAAAAAAAAAAATCACTACTGAAGTATTAAATTATAATCTGAAACGAAACAAAATATGTTTAGGTCAAATCAAAATGAATTACAGAACTAGTGGATTACCATTTAATCACTGGTCTGTGTGAGAGGGACAATACAATAGGTAAAAAGTCAATAACCTAATTCTGAGCATTTTTATGAGTCTGGTTCCACAGAGAAAATGGCAAGCATGAGAACTTCAAATTCATTTTCCCTTACCCATACAGGCACTAATGATATTAATGCAGGCAATTCCTCTTTCCATTTGTTCATTTAGTGAGAACTTAGTGTTAGGCACTAGTTAAAACACAACCTACATGATCCTGCCATCTTGTAGCTTACAATCTTAAAGGGAAAGACAAGAAAGAAATCAATCAACTATATATAAGACATCAAGTAAATATAACAGGGTACTGGTAATTTAGGTAAAAATGTTTGTTAAGAAGGGACATTTGAAGGTGACCTAAATGAAGCAAGGAAGTAGGCTGGCGGTGCCACACACAAAAAATAGCAAACATTAAAGTCCATCATGGACCAGAATGCAGGTGGAGCCATGTTCCACACAGTCAAAAGTACAGGTTACAAAAGGTGATAGGTCAGAGAAATGCCGGTGGTCAGATTATGAGAAGTCCTGGTGTGACGCTGCGGGCTAATGCATCAGACTGTAAAGTCCTTGGAACTGCAAGGTCAGTGGTTCAAGCTCACCAGCTACTCCTTGGAAACCCTATACATGGTCGCTATGGGTCGGAATTGACTTGACAGCACGTAACAACAGGTTAAAATAAAGCCATTGAATTTTGTTCTAAATGGATTTAAAAGTCAGTGGAGAATTCTGAGAAAGAGAGTAATGTATTCTGATTGCACTTCTAAGATATCATTCCAACTATTGGATGGAACAGAGGCAATAAGGAAGTCAGGAATAGATTCGGAGAGGTAGAGACAAATGCACTGAATCAAGGAAAGAGATGATGAACTAGAATGACAACAGTAGAATTTATCATAAGTTAAATATAAATGTTATTTAAATAAAAGTAGTCGTGTGAAAAATAATAGCAAAAAGGGGAACCAAAATGAACTGAGACAGTAGAATAATGGTTAAGAACACAGATGCTCAAGCCAGGCTCCCTGGGTTCTTAACCCATTACTCTACATCTGCCATTACCCTGAACAAACTACTTCATCCCTGTGATCCTCAGATCACTCTTAGGTAAAATGGGGACAACCAAGGGATATATACTTCCTGGTTGCTAAAGCCAGTCAGTTAACATAGATAAAGCACTGTAAACAGGTCTAGAAAACCTGGCCCCAAAGGCTAATAACTTTGCTAGGAATGCATATAAAATTAATTTAGAAAATGGCCCAAACAAAATAATCTCCTCCAAAACTGTAACATAGTAAACATAAAAATGCTTTGTTTACATATAGAATATGAAGAATAAAAGAGACATAAAGCAATATATGTTAAGTAGTTAAAACTATTGTGGGGGAAATCTGTTTGTTTCTGGGTCAGGGTTCCTGGTTCAGAGACTATGTTCTTGTAATCTGCCCTTTTCTGTAGAGTTTCCTTTATGGATGGTTCCATAAGTGGTGATAAAGAGGAGGCAGGTTGGTTTTCTCTTTAGTTTTGTTTTTTTCTATTTCTATGAAATCTGCTCTAGATTGAAATATTTTATTTCTCTTCATTACCAACTTCTCCAAGGATTTCCCTCATGTTTTCTAAATCTGTTTCTCCCTCTTAGGCTGCCTTTTCCCTCCAGTTACAGAGTAAATCTATGCTCTGTATTTACTGTTAGTGCTAGATTTCCTTGTTCTGGGGATGGTTTTATCCACTTCATCCAAGTCCACTGTTCCCTCAACTACATACAAGTCTCTTAAACCTTCCCCATTCCTAACTTTCTATTGGAAGCTGGCTTAGTTCTCTATTCACAGATAATATTAATGCTGCCATTAAAAGCCTACTTTAAATATAATAAATAATACACGTTAAAATCAAATGAAGGAAAAATACATACCTTGCTAACACTAATGGAAAACTAGGGGCTATGTTGTTGTGAGGTGCTGATGAGTAGGTTACATACAATTCATAGTGACCCTATGCTCAACAAAGACTGCCTGGTCATCCTGAGTCATCCTCACAACTGTCACCCTTGAGCCCATTGCTGCTGCCATTGTATCAATCCATCTCATTAGGGTCTTCATCTTTTCTTTGACCTTCCACTTAACCTAGCATGATGTCTTTCTCCATGGACTGGTCTCTCCTCACAGCATAGCCATATTATGAGAGAAGTCTCACCATCCTGGCTTCTAAGGAGCATTCTGGCTGGACTTCCAATAGATTTGTTTGTTCTTCTGGTAGTTCAGGGTACTTTTAATATTATTCTCCAATATAATTCAAATGCATTAATTCTTCTACAGTCTCCCTTATTCACTGTGCAAGCAATTATGAAGCAATATGACATCTCTGACAACTTCAATCTTTTCTCCATGTATCATGATGTTATTTCCTGGTCTAGCTGTGAGAATTTTTGTTTTCTTTACATTGAGATGCAATTCATACTGAAGACCGTGGTCTTTGATTTTCATCAGTAAGTATTTCAATCCTCTTTACTACTAGCAAGCAAGGTTGTATCATCTGCACATCACAGATTGTTACTGAGTCTCCCTCTAATCCTGATTCCACATTCTTCATATAATCTAGCTTCTAGGATTATTTGTTCATTTTACAGATTAAGTATGGTGAAAGGATACAACCATGACACACACCTTTCCTGATTTTAAACCATTCACTATCACTTTGTTTTCACTGCTTCTCGTCTATGTATAGGTTCCTCATGAGCACAATTAAGTGTTCTTGAACATCCATGTTATCTGTTATCTATCATTTGCCATGATTTACATAGTCAAATACCTTTGCATAGTTATTGCTGTTAGTGCTGTGAAGTTGGTTCTGACCATAGTGACACTCTATAGGGTTTCCAAAGAACAGCTAGAGGTACTGAATCACTAACCTTGTGATTAGCAGTACAGTGCTTATCCTGGAGCACTACACCAGGACTCAGTGTAGTCAATACAGCACACATGTAAACATCTTTCTGGTATTCTCAGATTTTAGCCAAGAGCCATCTGAATTCACCAATTTTCGCTCTCTTTTCCATCTTTGTTTTCATTGCTGCATTTCCCCCACTTCCACTCTCAAGTACACCCAGGTGGTCACCAGCAAGCACATTATACTTCTCATGGGTTCCTTTTGAGTTTCAGTCCTACAAGGGGATTTTCCCTGATGAACTGACTTTTCTTTCCTTGATGCCTCCAAAGCAAACAGCTTGCGTGATATTCTACCAGCCCAACAGTCTGCTTTTTCTCTGCAGGTCTTTCTTTCAATAAGAATCTTCTGTTCTCCCAGCAGTGCTAGGTACGTTTGCATGTCTTTTCAAGTGGGATGCCCAAACTCAAAAGGTTCTGAAGGGTGCTCATAATTCCACCTAAGGCCCATACTCTACAAAGACCTAACAGGAAACCTACTTCTCTTGGAAAATTCTATTTTCCCTTTTAGCAAATCTAATCAGTGATAGGCTAAAGGAGGGTTTACAGGCTTTCTAACATCATAATTCCCAATGTTCATTTCAATCACACATAAATGTCTATTTTACAATATTAGGCAAAGGAAACCAATATCCTCAAGACAATCAGGCAGATAAACATTTTCTCCCCTCCCTTACCCATACAGCCTATGTCTCAATTCACGTTATCTACTCCGAAGAGACTGCAGTGGCCAGCCAGGCTGTCCTACTTACCCCAGACGGGAGGGTGCCATCCCAGCCTAGCCATTGGATCCTGGTTTTGAGGCAGGGTTGACCAACTTAGAGACCCACAAGCACAGCCCAAAGCATCTCATTACAACCCTGTCACCCCTGCTGCTCTTCTGCGTCTTGACTGACGCGACATCGGAGGATGGAAATCCCACCTTTGAGCCTGACTTAAGGACCTTAGCGCAAGAAGATTCGTGTTTAACAGCGACCACACAACCGCCACTTGTCTGTCTGTCGTGCTGTGGTGGTTTGAATTGCTGTGATTCTGAGGGCTATGCCACTGGTATTTTAAATAACCTGCAGGGTCACCCATGGTGAACAGGTTTCCGATGAGCTTCCAAACAAAGACAGACTAGGAAGAAAGAGTGACAAACTACTTCCGAATTGCTAGTTACTGAAAACGCTAAGAATAGCAGAGAAACACTGTCAGATACAGGACCGGAAGGTAGGAAGGCACTCAGAATGTGACTGGGGGTAAAAAATGCCTCCTCCAAGTAGGAAAAAGCTCACAGAACCTTCATTTGCTAATGGGCCACAAATCAAAGTGAAAATCGGAACATGAAATGTATGAAGTATGAATCTGGGAAAATTGGAAGTTGTCAAAAATGAAATGGAACGCATCAACATCAATATCTTAGGCTTCAGTGAGCTAAAATGGACTGGAATTGGTCATTTTGAATCTGACAACCACATGGTTTACTATGCAGGGAATGACAAGTTGAAGAGGAAGGGTGTTGCATTCATCATCAAAAAGAACATATCCAGATCAGTCATGAGGTTCAATGCTATAAGTGATAGGATAATATCCATGCGCCCACGGGGAAGCCCAGTTAATACCACTATTATTCAAATTTATGCACCAACCACTAAAGCCAGTGAAGTTAAAATAGAAGAATTCTACCAACTTCTTCA
>NW_006408664.1:461465-462866 GCF_000296735.1 Chrysochloris asiatica | reverse complement strand
GAGGTTGGCCCAGGATCAGACATTGTTTCATTCTGCTGTGCATGGGGTCGCTATGAGTCGGTTCCGACTCGATGGCACCTGACAACAACAACTCACAAAACAAATGTTGTTCCAAGGTTGTATATAAATCACTATTTACCTGTATCCCATTTAGCTCATGCAAACCTCCCTAAGTGTTCTCCTATCTTCAGTGTTCATCTACCACCACCACTTATTATTATATATTGCCCTCCCTGTCACCCAAGCTTGCATGTGTTTACCCTCCAGACAGTAAGTTAGTCTCCCCTCCTTCCCACCCTGGTAACAATCAAAGAATGTTTCTTTTGGTATGGAAATCTTTTTCATAAGCTTTTACAATAATGGTCACATACAATCTTTGTCTTTTGTGATTGACTAATTTCACTCAGCATAATGTACTTGAGGTTCATCCATACTATGAGGTGTTTTGAAGATTCATCATCATTTTTCAGAGTTGCATAGTATTACACTGAGTATGTATATATATACCAAAGTTTGTTTATCCATTCTTCCATTAATGGGCACTTAAGATGTTCCTGTTCAGGCGTCGCCTAGGAGCTCTTGTAGCATAGTGGTTATGAATCGGGCTGGGAACCACAAGGTCAGCAGTTTGAAACTACCAGCTGTTCCGCGGGAGAAAGATGAGGCTTTCTGCTCCCGTCAAGATTTATAGCCTCAGAAACCTTGTACAGGGCTGCTATGATTTGGAACTGACTCCAAGGCACATAACAACAACAATAAGATGTCTCCATCTTTTTGCTATTGTGAATTGTGCTGTAATGAACATTGGTGTGCATATATCTAGTTGTAACCTGGTTCATATTTCTTGTGGATATATACCAAGAAGGGGGACTGCTGGTCATAAGGTATTTTTATTTCCAACTTTCTGAGAAAGCATCATACCCTTTTCCAGAGTGATTGAACCATTCTGCAGTCCCACCAACAATGTAAGAGGGGCCCAGTTCTCCACACCCTTGCCAGCATTTGTTGTAATCTGTTTTGTTGTTGTTGCTATTTAACTTCATTGTTAATGCTGCTGTGAGATGGTATCTCATTGTTGTTTTGAGTTTCATTTTTCTAATGGCTAATGTCAACTCAATGGAACTTAACAACAACAACAACAAAAGGACTAATGAAAAGAGCTGTGGTAACTTGCAGATGATACCCACGTGACCTGGACCAGATGACTGGATGATCGGAGCTCAACCAAGAGAAGAAAGAAGAGGGGGGAAAAAAAGAGTGAGCTGATACAATCTGATGAACTTGACCTATACCTATGGAGCAGCAACTCAAAAGAAGGAACAAATCCTTACAGCAAGTATCATTCCCACCCCCTCCACACACAGAGTGGACAGAGATGGGAAACTTGGAATTGGATACTCA
>NW_006408664.1:410713-460900 GCF_000296735.1 Chrysochloris asiatica | reverse complement strand
AAAAAAAAAAAAAGCTGTGGTAGCATGGTGGTTACAAGTTGGGCTGCTAACCTTAGGATCAGCAGTTCGAAACTACCAGTCGTTCCATGGGAGAAAAATTAGGCTTTCTGCTTCCGTATAGATTTACAGCCTTGGAAACCCTATGCAGGGTTGCTGAGTTGGAACTGACTCCACAGCACACCACCAAAACCCCCAAAGGCTAATGATCATGAACATTTCTTCATATATTTGTAGGCTGCTTGGATGTCTTCCATAGTGAAGTTATCCGTTCATGTCCAGTGCCTGTTTTTTCATTGGGTTGTTAGTATTTTTCTTGTATAGGTACTATAGCTTTCTATAAATTTTAGTTATCAGTCCCTTGTGTGATATGTCATTGCAAAACTCTTCCCCCCATTATGGGCTCCCTTTTTACTCTTTTGGAGAAATCTTTTGACGCACATAAATTTCTAATTTTTAGAAGGTCCCATCATTTATTTTCTCTTCTACTGCTTGTGCATTTTTTGTAATGTTTGAAAATGTATGCATGCCATGTATTCGAGCCCCTAAACTTGTCCCTAGTTTTTTATTGATTATCGCTATAGTTCTAGGTTTTATTCTTAGGTCTGTAGTCCATTTTGAGTTTGTTTTTGTATGGTGTGAGATATTGCAAAAGGATTTCCAAGTTTGCCAGCAGCACCATTTCTTGGAGAAGCTCTCTCTTCCCCACTTAATATGTTTTGGCCCTTTGTAAAAGATCAGTTGACTATATGAAGATCGATTTCCCTCTGGGTAGTCAATTCTGTTCCACTGATCTATTTATCTTTAGTTGTACCACCAGTACAACTGTTCTGACCCCTGTGCTATGTAGTAATTTTTGAAATCAGAGAGTGAGAGGCCTTCTACTTTGTTCTTCCTCTTAAGCAGCACTTTGCTCATCCAAGGTCTCTTTCCCTTCCATATAAAGTTTATAATCATTTTTTCCATCTCTTTAAAGAATGATGTTGAAAACTGGATTGGGCCTGCATTGTATCTGTAGATTGCTTTGGTTAGTATTGATATATTCACAATGTTTTCCTGTTAATGAGTAAGGTATAGTCTTCCATTTTTGCAAGTCACTTTTCATTTCTTAAAATTGTGTTGTGTAGTTTTCATTGTATACGTCTTTTTTCTCTAGTTAGATATATTCTTAAGTATTTCAATCTTTTGGGTGGCTATTGTAAATGTTATTGTTTTCCTTATTTCCTTTTCAAAGCTGTCTTTATTAGTATAGAGGAAAACAACTGATTTTTGTATACTGATCTTCTCTTATACTCTGCCACTTGGTTGAATCCTTCAATGAGTTCCAATAATTTTCTTGCAGAGTCTATAGAATTTTCTGCAAATAAGAGTTCTAAGTTTTCTTCAATTACTTAAATGCCTTTTAATTTCACGATCTTTCCTTATATAGTTCTGGCTAAGACTTCCAACACAATATTAAATAGGAGTGGTGATAAAGGGCATCCTTGTCTAGTTCTTTTTTGCAAAGGGTATGCTTTCAGTGTCTCTCCATTGAGTTATTCTGGCTGTTGGATTTGAATTATATGCTCTTAATTAGGGTGAAAAATTCCCTTCAGTGTTTTATCAAGAATGGATGTTAAATTTTGTCAAATGCATTTTCTTCATCAATAGATACAATCATGTGGTTCTTTTTTTTTTTTTTTTTTTATGTTTTTGGTGGATTACATTGATTGTTATTATCCTTTTTATTTCTGCTGCTTCTGGGCAATGGTTTTTCAATTATCTTCAGTAAAATGTTACTTGCATGTCATCTTTATGTTCTTGTCCGATGCTTGGATTGGGCACAAATACACATATCTTCTAATCATATTGTTAAATTTCTTGGTATAGATGAATGAGTACCTTCAGCACTACATCTTTTATTGAAAGATTTTCACCAATGCCTACAGTGCAATTTGGACTTCTTTAACTACCATCGATTCTTGATCATATGTTACCTCTTGAAATGGTTGAATATTGACCATTTCTTTTTGGTACAGAGTGTCTGTACATGCCTTTCCATCTTCTTTTCTGACTTTCTGCATTATTCAATATTCTGCCCATAGAGTTCTTCATATTGCAACCCGAGGCCGGATTTTTTTCTTCAGTTTTCAGCTTGAGAAATGCCAAGTAAGATCTTCCTTTTTGGTTTTCTAATTCCAGGTCTTTGCACATTTCATTGTAATACTTTGTCTTCTCAAGCTGCCATTTGAAATTTTTGGTTCAGTTCTTTGACTTCATTTAACCCACTTGCTTTAGCTTCTCTATACTCAAAAGCAAGTGTCTTCAGACATCCATTTTAGTCTTTTCTTTTTTCCCTGTCTTTCTTCTGGTTTTCAGTCATGAATGTCTAATGCATCAAATCTGTTACTGACATGGTCTCTAAGTTCAGGTAGGATACATTCATATTTTGGCTGTAGTGGCCTAGTTTTAATTTTCTTCAGCTTCAGCCAGAACTCACTTATGAAAAATGGATGGTCTGTTCCACAGTCTGCCTATGGCCTTCTTTTGACTGATGATATGGAGCTTTTCCATCATCTCTTCCACAGATGTAATCAATTTGATTCCTGTATATTCCATCTGGTGAGGTTCACGTGTATAGTCACCTTTTATATTGTTTAGTAAAGAGGTATTTGCAATGAAAAAGTCATTGATCTTATGAAGTTCTATTCAAATTACCAAGGCCATATTTTCCAAGTACTGATCCTTCCTCTTTATTTCCAACCTTTGCATTACAATCACCAGTAATTATCAATAAATCTTGATTGCATGTTTCATCAATTTTTCAACTGAAGAAGCTGGTATAATTTCATCAATTTCATCATCACTGGCTTTAGTGGTTGGTATGTAAATTAGAATAATAGCGAAATTAACTGGTCTTCCCTGTGGTAGTGGTAACTGTGCCACCGAATCGGTTCCAACTCATAGCAACCCTGCATAGGGCTTCTGTGACTGCAAATCTTTACAGCAGCAGAAAGTCTCATCTTTCTCCCGTGGAGTAGTTGGTCAATTCTAACTGCTGACCTTTTTGGTTAGTAGCCCAACACACAACACTATGCTGCCTGGACTTTCCGGTAGATGTGTGGATAGTATCCTATAGTAGGCAGCACTGTACTTCAAGATAGATCTTGAAACGTTCTTTTTGAAGATGAATGCGATGCCATTCCTCTCTAATTTGTCATTCCCCATACAGTATACCATATGATTGTCTAATTCAAAAAGGCCAATTACTAGTCCATTTCAGCTCACTAATGCAAAGCATTATTGATCTTCATGTGCTCCATTTCATTTTTGACAACTTCAAATTTCTCTAGATTCTTATTTCATACATTCTAATGTTCTGACTTAAGAGATGTTTACAGTTGTTTCTCACTCATTTTGAGTTGCATCCCATGAGTAAATGAAGGTACCAAAAGCTTTATTCCATTAATGTCATTGTCAGCTCTGCTTTCAGGAGACAGCTCTTCTCCAGTTGTATTTTACATGCCGTCCAACCTGAGGGACTCATCTTTTGACACTGTCTCTGATAGTATTCTGGAGCTATTCATACTGTTTTCGTCTTCTGGCACTGCATCTGTCAGTGTTTCACAGCTATTCGCAGGGTTGTCAGTAGTCAAACAGTTAGTAGTAGTCTGCCTCTCCTTCTTCCTAGTCTGTCTTAGTTGCTAAGCTCAGTGGAAACCTGTCCACCATGAGTGATCTTGAGGGGATTTAAAGCATCATTGGCATAGGATAGCTTTCATCATCACAGCAACACACAACCCACAATACGAGAAACTGATAGATACATGGTGCCGCCCAAATATCTATAAAAGATTTGATAATTTCCCACTCTATAAGATTTGAAGACAAGCAAAGTTTCCTTTTGATAGTTGATGCTAACCTTTAAGCAAGGAAAAATGGGTACTTTTTTCCACCAAGTTGACATCAACACAAAGTTTCAGTCTGTGGAGAATCTAATTCCAACATTTTGTATTATCCGTTGCACTGGGACATAAGTGAGGCCCTGTGTACTCACTATATTTAAAACTACTTGCAATGGCTGACATTATCATACTACAAATTCTTAGGAGATGTAGACCCAATATATTTTCAGTTAGTGCAAAATTAATACCATTTGGCTTTGAATACTGAATAGTAGAACATTATTGAAGACACACATAGATTAAAAAAAAACATATAGTAGTAAATGAGAAGTCTTCAAAATGTTTGTGGACAAAACGTAATAAAAGGACTAAGGGATTTTCCATGAACTTTTTGAAGACCCCTTCATAGACATGCCTGATTACCATAAGTCCCATAAACTAATAAGAACACAAGTATCACAGTCAGGGAATGCTGAGATTCAGTAGTAATTAACATAACAAAAAGTAAAATTAAAAAAATGTATCAAGATCACTGGGGGAAAAGAAAGTGAAGGCAGAATACAGTAAAAGAGAGGTTAAGCCTCACCTAATACGACAGATAAATGTAAATCATTTTCATTAGAACCTAATTTAAGGATTAGGAGAGATCCTAATAACATCCACCAGAGTACAGGCGTGGTTCCATAGGACCAGCATTGTACTGCTAACCATAAAGGTTTCACTCCTTGGAAACCCCATACACAGGGTTGCTATGAGTCAGACTAACTCAACATAATATCAGTAACAACATAGATATATACTTCAACAGCAAGTGAAAATTATTCATGAAACTAACATCTTCTAAAATACCAACAATGAAGTAGTGCAATTCAATGATCACAGTGGAGTACCACGAAAAATGTTTAACCAAGAACAGAGCTGATACTCATTTGTACATGGGTGTTTTACTTCAAACATACCTATGAATGTGGGAGTGCATACAGTGGGCAAAATGATGAAAACTTAGATATTACACACCTTCTTACAACAATGAGTGCTGGGTCTCAGGACTCAGGACCATAGTCTCCAGGGACACCATGGTCATTTGGCATAACAGAGTCCACAAAGAGAACATTCTACAGCCTACTTTGTTGAGCAGTGTCTGGGATCTTAAAAGCTCATGAGTGGCCATCTACTGATCTCTCCCTATGCAGAATAAAGACAAGTGATAAAAATTGAAGATGCTTGGAATCAAGTAGACCAGTAGACCAATGCAGCATGTGAACATCAGTCACCATGACTGTTAGACCAGAACAAGATGGTGCCCGGCTACCACTACCAACTTCTATGAAAGGAATCATTATTTGAAGGTCCCGGAGAGAGAGGGAAAAATGTGGAATGACACTCAAAATTATTTTTTTTAAAAAGCCAACCTTATTGGTCAAAAACAAACTAGAGGAACCCAAGAATCTGCCCCTCGACTACCCTTCATGTCTAGAAAGGAACACATACCCATGACCCAATTTTCAGTCAAGCAGTAGATAGATAGTGGGACAATTAACACTAGTAAGGTCCATTTGCCATGGAATGGTCAATCAAGATCAACATTTACCTAAGGTCCATGTTGAGAAGGGACAGAAAGTAGGGTGGAATGGAAATTGGAACCAAAGGAAGGAAGTGGGTTAACTGTTCTTGTATGGAGGGAACTACATTCAAAGTATATGATTTGTTGAAGGTAAAACTGATGATATATATTGTCTATAAACCTTCACTACTGTTTTTAAACAAAAACTTTTTTTAAAAAAATAGCAAGAGCTGACAGTCACTCAGAAGTTACTGAACAGTAGAAGGGTCTAAACTAAAGGCAATGTGATAATGCAAATTAGATAAACAGTACTGTATTAACAAATACCAGCTGATTACAAACTTAATCTGTTTTTCCCCTCTACATCCCAAATATGACCTTTGACAGCAAGGATTTCAATTTTTCTTTAAAGCGAAGAGAAACATTTACATGCTAGGAGCAACTCAAAAATCCAATACTCTTGCTGAGGTTGGGGAATTAAGTGCAATGATTTGAACCTTTTTTTCCAAAGTATGTTTTAAACATGGTAAGTAAAAAACAAAAAACATTAAACAGCACTTACCCTCCAAGCAAGTCTGCGGTGTCACTTTGTTGATTCATATTGACAACCCTCAAATGGTGGCCTTTAAAAAAAATAAAGGAAAAAGGTTAACTACCACAAACTTAAAGACTGGTAATTTCCAGTATAGTAAGGATGCGGAACATGGGTAGGAGGTACATCTTAACAAACTTGAAATTGTGTTTCCCTCAATCCTCTCATTTGACTTCCAGGAACCTTAACCACTCAAAATTCTCACACCATCCTGAAAGCTATGTATAAGAAGATTCATTGTACATTATTAATCTAGTTCAGGTAACACAAAAAAACAACAAAAAAAGTTCTTCAATAGGTCAATTCCTATAAATTAAGGCTAAATAAATTGGTCATTTATAAATTATTATTTATAATATAGTATTATTTAATCATTAGATAATATTTTATCTAATATTGCTGTTAAATGCCATCAAGTTGGTTCTGATTCATAGCGACCCTGTATAGGGTTTCAGACAAGCAGCTGTTGAGTTTGAACCACCAACCTTGAGATTTAAGCCAGTCTTACATTTGATGCTTATCCTATAGCGCCATACCAGGACTCCATATATAAAATATTCAGTCATTAAAAACACTGAGGAAGTTGTTTTGAAAGTCGGTTAATTTGTTTAACTAAGAGTAATACATAAAGTATTATCCCATTTCTGTTTCAATACAAAAAAGCTATATGCATTTGTGGTACACAGAATAGAACTGAAAAAGATAATACCTAACTGTTAATGGCAGGGAGCTCTGGTAGTGTAGTGGTTACGAATCGGGCTGCGAACCTTAAGGTCAGCGGTTCGAAACTACCAGCCGCTCCGCGGGAGAAAGATGAGGCTTTCTACTCCCGTAAAGATTTACACCCTCGGAAACCCTGTACAGGGTCGCTATGGGTCGGACCCGACTCTATGGCACTTAACAACAACAACAACAACTGTTAATGGCAGTATATTTCTCAGAGGAAAATTATATGTAAAGTGATGGGACTTGTTAATGCCAGTGTTTTTTTCCCTTAAAAAAAAAAAAAAAGAAGAAAAGGCAACAAATATAATAAGTTTATGTTTAGGGGCAGTAGAGGTCCCACCTCTAAGGCTTACCTGTTATATGAGCCAAGTATTGGACAGCGGAGGTTTTGCCGGTTCCTGTTTCTCCCACTAGCAACACAGATTCTCCTTTGCTGACACACACTGCAAGCTGTTCGATAAGGACAGAAGACGGCCGTGTGGCTGCAAAAGTGAGCCCCGCTCTGGGGAAGGAAAAAGCAGTTAGAAGCCTGCTTCCAACCTCCTGCTATGGGGACCCAGATTCTCCAGACTCAACAAACAAGAATATGAAGACAGCCAGGAGTGAATATATTTCTTGCCCTAGCAGATATGCTTACAATATTATCAATTACAGAATTCATCCAGCCTGCAAATACTGAGTATTTATGCACCTGGCACTGCACTAGGCTCTGGAGATATTGAAGCACCAGTAAAATTATTAACTGTACTTGCTATATATATATATTCTCTTTGGAAAATTTAACCTCTCTAAACCTCAATTTCTTCACTTATGAAAAGCAGACAAAAATAGTACCTAGTTCATATGATTACTATAACCACTACATGAAAAATAATTTGCAAAGCACTCAACACATATGTAACCATATGGTGGCAGTGATGGTTGTATGCCACTGACTACAAATCTTTAGGAGCAGAAAGCCTCATTTTTTTCCCATCTAGCTATATAGTAAGAACTTGAGTCCTGAAAATTCTACAGCTGACTAGTTTTTAAAAACCCTATTTACCTCTGTATGTGGACAGTCTCACTTAGTTTCCGTAGAAGCCGCACCCGACCGACTTGCACATCTAGCTCATTGATCACAATTTCTGGTTTATAAAGTTGACAGAAGTATTCAGCCTGTGGGAAAGGTCAGACTTCACCTGAGTAAAATTCTGCACTCTTCAAATGCTTCCTCACTGATGGAGTCCTGCTATGTTCTTCTACTTGTCCGCTGACAAAGATTAAGTGTTTGTTTTTAATTAAGACCTTTTATCCTTTTCTAAATTTCTAATGTTTTCTTAAAACACATGGAAATAGCACTTTTCCCTCTCAAATAAGCCACTGTGTACATCTAAAATGAAGACTCGGATATATCCCAACAGAAAAAACAGAAAGCTCTATTCCTAGAAGACATGAAAGAAATGAAAGCAGTTTTTGCTCCAGTACAATAGTACTACAATCCTCCGCTTTAAAGTTCTAATGTAATACGGTAAATAGTGGGCTGAATAACATAATTGACTACAGCCATACATAACAAGAAACACTGCAATAGACACTACTAGATGTCTACCCAACTGGCAATCTTCTCATTGATCACTAACCCAAAGAACTCATGTTTTACTCTTGATTGGCACAGGATTAAATTGGCAAAGTGCTCAGAGAGGATGAGCCCCTCCCAAACCAAAGGGACTAAAAGTTGCTCAGTCTAAGCCAGTCATAATGACTTCATTCCTCTTGCCTATTAATACAGATGTAATTCTTCATTATTTAAGCTCTTTTTAGTAGGGTTTCTGTTACCTGTAATGAAAGTCATCCCAAATGTTTCAGAAGGCTAAGGAATATCTCTACTATTGTACTCTTTGACATAAAGGCTTTACAAAAAAAAGTCATCATTCATATGGGAATACCAGAAACATGCCTTAAGATGGAAACAAGATCAATTCACAATAAAAGTCTTAAAAAGGATGGAACAAAGAATACTATCAACTCTATTAATAGAGTCTCTTTCCTTTAAGCTTTATGTCCATGAGAGAGCAATGAAACCCCCAACTTTCATAGCAGGAATGACATTACAAAAGCCATTCCTAGTAAGGACCAGAGGTCAGTAACTTTCAGTAGGAAGTATAGCACCCACATACCTTTTTTTTTGAAATGTTTAATTTGCTTCCAATGACTTCTGCCATTTTCAGTTTGCTTGCTTGCTTAGAAAGCATTGCTGTGAAACAGTCCAGGGCCTTGAAGATAACCAATTTAAATATCAGCTGATTTTTTAAATTACATTAATCACAGAACACCACTCTCCTGATCATAAGAAAGGCATAGACCTAGCAGGAATATTTCTGCAAGAATAAAGAATACAAATAAGGTACCTAGCCAGGAGTCAAGGACCTTACCATAATGGAGAAACAAGACACAGTAAATGTCAAGCCTCTACTATAAAAATACTGGTTAAATTTAAAAAAGAAAAATTTAGTGTGAGTATTCTAAAGATTCAGGCAAACACAATTAGTGTTAATTGTTAGGTTTATGGGAAAGAAATGCTAAAGTTGCACCATAAGGTCACATTCTAGCCATAAAGAGAAACACTTGGGTGCAACAGAGAAATCACACCACCACCAACTTAACCTAGGACTCAACCCTAGCAACAAATAACAGGTCAAGCACAAATGTGCCTTCTGACCAAAGTGTAGTTCTGACTCATGGTAACTCATTATGTGATGTTTAGTAATGTTTCCATAGTTGTGAACATGTGGACGTCAATTGCCATGACTTTATGCTGAAACACTCCTAGGTGAGTTCAAACTGCCAACCTTCCAGTTAGTAGCTGCATGCTTAACTATTTGCACCACTCAAAGATGCCCATGTCTTCTGATACAATAAAATATAAAGTACAATCCACTACCAAAACCAGATTCTACTGGGGAAAAAAAAAAAAAAGAGTTGAATTAGAATACATCATGTTTTTTGTTAAATGTCCATTTCTAATAAGTACAAGGGATAAAAAAGCAAGGTAAAGGGTATCATGATAAAACAACTAAATAAAGGCAGAAGATGGAGCATTCTAAGGACAAGCTTGATCTCTTCAACAAAAAGACTCCTAATACCCCCAAGACTGAAACTCAAAGGGAACACATGAGCAGGCATGTAGACTTGCTGGCAACCATGATAGTCTACTGGTGAGTGGAAGAGGGGGAAAGGCAGCAATGAAGAAATGGGCTTAGTTCAACCACGTTCCATACACTCCCAATAACCTGCAGAAGCGAGAGAGAAGAGGAGGGCTGGATGGTCTGAAGTGGGGTGAGACCTGGGGACTCCTGAGCCCATGGACAAGGGCAGAGCCAAGGAGGGCTACAGCTGAGGGCGAAGCATCCAGCTGATATTAAGTGAGGGGAGAAGCACAAGAATGTCCAAACTTGCAGACAGTACTCATTTTACCTAGCCTCGATGGCTTGATAATCAGAACTCAACTAGAGGAAGATAAAAAAAAAAAATCTTTTTTTTTTTTGCTACAATTTGATGAACTTGACCTGTACTTATGGATGTAGTAGCTCAAAATACTAACTGAGAAGGAATGAATCTTCACATCAAGTATCAATGCTATCCCCCTCTCTGTATACAGGGTAGATAGAGGCAGGCAACTTAGACACTGGCTACCTAAAATGAGGAGGCGATAAAGGCACTAAGTGACTGGGATTCACATTTTCATGACGGAGTTTTGTTTCAGAGTGTGCGGGGGAAAATAGAGTCCCCACTGAACTTTCTTCATCTCATCTAAATGGGTCTCTCTTCATCTCATCTAGACGGGTCTCGAGAAAAGAGATGGAATAAGAGTCTTATAACACAATAGTAATTGTAATCATGACTAATTGAAACTGTCACAATTGTAAAGGTAGAAGTTTTGTAAAAAAAAAAAAGGGGGAGTAGTTAATCTTACAGTCCAGAAACAGAGGACCCTAGGACCATCAAGGGAGAAGAGCATAAGTGGAATGTGGGACTCTATCCAGAGAAGCAGTGACACCACAGACTGAGGCAGAGATAAAGACATGGAGGGAGGGAGCCCCTGAGGACTCTGGACTCATGGAACGAGACTGGGTGCTAGCAGCCAAGAGGCAGGCTTGCAGAATGTGCTCTTTGGTTGTTTAAATTATATATTCCTGAGTGTTTCTGTGTTCTTCCCCCACCCCCAGCCACGCCAAAAAAAAAACATAACACAGAGGGAATGGAAGCAAATACTGTTGAATGGTGATGCACAGTGGAGATTGTAATCATTGCAATGAAACAATGATGTTCTCCCATGTAAAATATCACTCACAATAAAAACTTAACATAAAGACTTGTAACAGAAGACAGTATTATTAAGTTTACATGCAAAGAAAAAGACCTGAAAATATATATACTAGAAATTGCTGTTGTTGAGTGCCATAGATTCAGTTCCAACCCACAGAAACCCTGTGTAGGGTTTCTAAGAACCGCTGACCTTGCAGTCCAAACAAATTTGCAATCCAGTCATCTCTGGCCAAGGAAATGTCTTTATTTTCTCATTTTTTCTTTACTACATTTCCCCACATATTACTAGATAGATTCTATGGTAATAAAATTTAATTTGATAAATATAAAACCAATATGAGAGGCAATTTAGTACCAATTAGGACTTCTCCAGTCTTGGTTAATGCACCAGACTGCAAAGCCGTTTGAGCTTCAAGGTTGGCAGTTCAAGTTTACCAGCTGCTCCTTGGAAACCCTACACAGGGTCGCTATGGGTCTGAGTTGACTCAATGTCACTTAACAACAAGGACTTTTCCAAGCTCCAAACACTAGGGTGCCATTAGTACAATTCTGAACTAGTAGTTAATTAGAAACTTTGTGCTACTGGCCAATGAGTATTTTGCTTTACTTTTACTTTATAAAAAAAAAAAAAAAAGAAGAAGGGGGGGTGACTGAAAATTCATATCTTTTATAAAAATTTCAATGTGCTTAATATTTTGTTCTTCTTGATTAAGTCATTAATTTGACAATCATTTCTACCTACCCTTCCTTATAATTTTTCTTTTTTCTGGCATAATTTTCTTGAGTTTTCATCTTACTTTTTTCAATGATAAAAAAGAGAACGTGAACACTTTAAGAAAGATGGAAAGATCAGGTAATAATATACAAACAATGGTTGAAAAGTAGAATCAACCCAAATGTCCATCACGAGATGCACAGTATAACAAAATATGGTAGAGCCATACAAAGGATCATTCAACCATAAAAACGAATGACATAACTGATACATATGCAAATTTGGGTGAACCTAGAAAATATTATGCTAATGAAGGAAACCAGACACAAACGGTCACAAAGTGTATGACCTGCTCCTATTAAAATAGCCAGAATAGGTAAATCCACCAACCAAAAGCAGAAAGATGGTTTTAATGGACAGAGTAAAGAAGGAATAAGGAGTGGTGGCTAATGAGTATGGTATTTCTTTTTGGGATGAAGAAATTTTTCTGGAATGGGATGATGGTGATAGTTTTACAACTCTATAAATATACTGCAAACACCCTAGAAGGCTGAAAGCATAAGTGTTATACACAGTTCAATACAGCAGCTATAAAGAAACGTTATCTACACATCAACAGTAACTTTCTGAAACAGACACTAAATCCTACCAACAGCATGTCAGGAAAGTAAAAACCAGGTTATCTGCAAATGAGTTGAGGAGTGTTGGGGAATGGAGAGGACAGTTCACCAGAGAATGAAGGGTCAAGAATCAATGTCAGGTGGAGTGATGAAGCGGCTGGGGACTTTGGATCTAGAGTGGGAGAGGGACTGTGTGCGGAAGACTCGGGGGGAGGGGGGAATGTGGGGGGCAGGTTTGTAGGGTATACCCTTTGGTCGGTTGATGATGCATGGAGGGATTGGAACCATGGCAATGAAACGATACACGATGGAATGAATGTAAAACTACAGTTCTCTCATGTAAACTATCATATAATTCACAATAAAACATTAAAAAAAAAAAAAAAGAATCAATGTCAGCCATATAGCATCTCAGGGTTCACATGAGAATAATGAAATTTCTCTCTACTTAAAATAATTAAAAAAAAAAACACATACAGATGCTGCAAACCAAAATGGGTCACTATTCTCAATCCTAGAGTAGAAAGCCAAGCACGTTTTATAATAAAAAATGGTCAATGTTTTTAAGAGTCTATAGATTTTCAGTAATATCACTTTTTTATTAAGCATGAAGCAGGAAAACTCTTTCTCTAAGTCTGGCTAAGGTGTAATTTAATATGGGCTACCCTCCCACATAGCATATTCCCTGCCCTCTCCGCAACCCCCCAAAAAACAAAACAAAACAACCATACCAGTTTTCACTTAGTAACCCCACATAAATCTCTGGGCTAAAGATAAAAGGTCTTCTGAGGCAAGTAGGCAAGTAAAAGGAACACACAAATACCAAAGTGTCAGATCAACTAAGAAATCATATACGGGAATAAATATTAACCACCTCAAAAACATTTTACTCAAAATTACTACTTTATTACCATCTCAGGAGGTTTTTTTTGTTTTTGTTTTTTTTCACTTAATCTTTAATTTCTGTTGTCTTTATTTTATTCTACTCAAGCTATACTTACTTTGAAATTAGTCATTTCCAAACCTATAATACATTTATTTTACTTGGATTCAATTAGTTCATGACAACATTAAATAGTACCTGTGCAAAAAAAAAAAAATTCTGACAACAATCAACAGACAGAAAGGATAAAAGCCTAAGAATGAAAAGAAAAAACAATAATGTAAATCAACAGGTTTACAGAGAAAAGGCGAAACAGACTTGAGAAAACAGATCTTACCTCATGAAAAATATGTAATGATGCTGATGAAGAAGAACTGTCAAAGCTATGAGCAATCCTGTTACACCAATTCAATAAATCCCTTTTAAAAAAAGAGAAAAATAAAGACCATCAGGGATAATAGGCAGTGCATTTATTTAATTTGACCTGCTTAAGTCTGAAAGGCACAAACCAACTCACTCTTTTTTTCTGGCAATGGAAAACATTAGGAAACAGATTAAGTGTAGTTCCAGTCCTTAAGGAGCTCTGATAGTGTAGTGGTTACGAATCAGGCTGTGAACTGCAAGGTCAGCAGTTCGAAACCACCAGCTGCTCCGCAGGAGAAAGACGAGGCTTTCTGCTCCCATAAAAATTTACAGCCTCGGAAACCCTATACAGACAGGGTTGCCATGAGATGGAATCAACTTCACGGCACAAAACAGTAAGTCCCAGCCCTTAACCATACAAGGACGTGACCTATCACTCATTACTCCCTGAATTCATGGAAAGGGGTGAGAGGCAACTAAAGCTCAGAGTAAAGAGGTTATTCCTCCTTTCCTATTCTTCCCAGCTGGAAGAATTACATCATTAGTTAACTACGGAACCAGCCAACTTAGTACATAACCTTAACCATCACAGCCTCACACCTTACCATTTGTTACTGCTAGACATACGTACATCATTAATTTACAAACTACTCAAATAATAGATTTTTTACTATTGTTATAATATGAAATGACATAAAAAGATACTAAGTGTTGTAGAGTCAGTTCCGGCTCAAAGTGACCCGTATAGAGTTTCTAAGAAGCAGCTGGTGAATTTGAACAGCTGGCCTTGCAGTCCAGTGCAACATCCCACAGCGCCACACCAGGAGTAAGGTGTATGGTGGTGGTTATGTACCTTGGAGTCGGTTCCGACTCAGCGACCTTACACAGGGTTTCTGAGGTGGTAAATTCTTTAAGGGAGAAGAAAATCTCATCTTTCTCCAGTAGAACAGTTACTAATTCTGAACTACTGCCCCTGAGATTAGCAGCCCGATTCATAACTACTATACTACCAGAGCTTCTAGAATAGGTATATATGAAACAAACAAACAAGTTGATTCTGCCTCATAGTCACCACACAGAGCAGAGTCGAACTGCCCGTAGGATTTCTAAGCCACATCTTTCTTCTGCAGATTGGTTGGTAGGTTTGACTGCTGATCTTTTTGGTTAACAACCAAGCATTCAACCACTGTGCCACCAGGGCTCCTTGGTGTATATACAGCAAATTGAAAAAGATTAAGTTAAGGCACTAAGTATCAGAAAGGGCAATCAATGAGAGAACAGTGTCAAACGTTCCAAGGTTTGAGGTCCCTGGAACCATGAAGGAAGAAGAGAGGAGAGCGGGACCCTACACAGAGAAGCAATGATGCCTAAGATGGAGGCAGAGATGATGACATGGAGAGATGGAGCAGCTGGGGACTTTAGACCAGGAGAGGGAGAGGGGCTGTGTGTTGACAACCAAGGGGCAGACTTGAAGTGTACACCCTTTGGTTGGTTGGTGATGCATGGAGGGGATTGTAACCATGGCAATGAAATGATATACGATAGGATGAATGTAAAACTAATGTTCTCCCATGTAAACTATCACATAATTCATAATAAAACATTTTTTAAAAAAGTTCCAAGGTTTGTCTTTAAATTATTCGAAGCTAAAATAATGTTACCTTTTATCAAGTATTCCCTGCTAATAACTGTAGATCTAAAAAAGGAAAGCATTTTCCTTTTTCACCATAAAGAGGCCCAGATTCTGAAATTTGACCTCTCATCAACATTTTGCTTTCTGATAGGCATTTTTGATTAAATCAGTTTTTAATATAACAACATAAAAAGTAATTAATCCAGTACCTTAGAGAGAATTCTCTTCCTTCTAGCCTTGGTCTTTTGCTTTCTCTTCTGTCTTCTGAAATTTCCTCAAGTGCCTGCTCACATTCAGCATAATTGTTCTGAGAATGGTTTTCACCAGTAAGTTGAATATAAATATCAAGCAGGTGATCAATTGCTGCCAATAGGCTGGGGTATCTATTCTGAAGAACCTGACAAAGCAAGAACAAAGTTTCAACAATACATAAATTTAAAAAGTATACCTAGACTACTAGTCACACTTTGCTGTTGTTACTATCTAGTCAATTCTGACTCATGGTGACTGACCCCTTGTATGCACAGAACTGCTGCACAGGGTCTTAAAAGGCCATGACCTTTTTGAAGCAGACCACTAGGCCTGACTCCTAAAGATGGACTGGCACAGCGGCAGCCATCAGTAGGCTTAAATATAGCAACGATCATGAGGTTGGTCCAGGATGGGGTAGTGTTTCATTCTGTTGAATAGTGGGTCACTATGAGTCAGTAGCGACTCGATGGCACCAAACAACATACTGTGCAATACTAGAGGTTCATAATACTGATTCTAAGCCTTTATGATATTGATTTGTTCAGCCTGAACTGTTAAAAAAGCAGGAAAATTCTAGATGTTACCATCAAATACATTTACATTTGCTTGAAAAGAAGCATACTGTGATTCCAATTTTGTATATGCAATGTCCACATATTTAATATATATTGTAATGTTCATAAAATTACAAAGATGAAGAAATAAAACCTTAAGAATGTCATCTCAAATGGTATACCTTATATAAAAAACCCTTATATTTCTTCATTTTTTAAATTGAGGATTTCACCAACAGTTTGAGCATATTTTAAACACAATAAAAGTAAAGACAAATAGAATTCCATGTCCTCTTCTGCATCCAGCTAGAACTTCTGACCATTTCCTGTAGCTGTACTGCTGCAGTTGTTTAATTTTTTCAACAAAGTTTTACTTGTGTGTAGTATTAATGATGTTGCTGTTAATAAATGTTATTAAGTCAGTTCCAAGGCATAGCAACACTACATAGGGTTTCTGAGATTGGAAATCTTTACAAGAGCAGAAAGCTTCATTTTTCTCCTACAGACTGGTGAGCTCAAGCCTCCAACTGTGTGGTTAGGAGTTCAGGTATTAATGATACTGTTGGATAATTTCCGCATTCAGTAGATCAAATTTCTCTGGAATAAACACAAATAAGGATTTTTTCTAGTCAGTTCACCATAGCTGGATCCCAAATTTCTGACATAGAGAAAGCACTTCCAGCACTGCATCTGTTTGCTGAAACATTTCAATTAGTTTTCCATCAATTCCCGGAACCTTGTATTTTGCCAGTGCCTTCAGTGAAGCTTCAGCTTCTTCCTTCAATACCAATGGTACTTTATCATATGCTATCTCCTAAAATGGTTGAACATTTGACCAGTCTTTTTATTTATTTATTAACTTTTTATTGTGAATTGAATGAAGGTTTACAGACAAGATCATCAGCTTTTACATTCAGCAAATCACACACTTTGTTTCACCTCAATGACTGCAATCCACTCCATGTAGTCAGTTTCCCCACCACTTTCTCCCTGTGGCTCTTATTTCCATCTCACTCTCTTTCTCATCCTTTCTCAACTCTATCCTTAGGTCAGTGTTGCTATTTTGATCTTGAATGACTTGGTGAGCATACCTTATTAATGTTGCTGTCCCACCTATAAACTTATCTACTGCTTGACTGAAAACTGGGCCACAAGGGTGACTTCCATTCAAACCTGAAGACTGGGCAAGAGCCAGAAATCAAGTTCCTCCATGACCAATTCTTTTTGATACAATTACTCTGTGTATTCCTTCTTTTGTTTTTCATTAAATGGAAAAGTATTATATAAACAGTTGATGCCAGAGAAATGAAGGTAATTTAAAAATTTTATAAGTATGAGAAGTTTCTATTTTGTTATGAGGTATTTTATATCATATTAGTTAAGATGCACTTCTCTATAATTACTTGAACACAGCTCCTTTGAAATTATTTCAGCCAGTCCTAGCATGTGACTTAAGAACTTGAAACCTAAAAAACCCCAATACTAGAAATGAAGGAGCTCTGATAACATAGTGGTTATGAATCGGGCTAAGAACAGCAAGGTCAGCAGTTCAAAACTACCAGCTGTTTCGCATGAGAAAGATGAAGCTTTCTGCTCCTGTAAAGATCTGCAGCCTTGGAAACCCTGTACAGGGTCGCTATGGGTCAGAATCGACTCCACGGGACATCACCACCACCACCACCACCATATTAGAAATGACTAACTTTTAAATGACTGGGATAAGGAATAAAGTTATCATCAGTTGATTGTTGTTGTTACGTGCTGCTGAGTTGGTTGTGACTCATAACAACCTGGTATAGGGTTTCCAAGGAGCAGCTGATAGGTTCTAACCACCAATTTTGTGGGTAGCAGTCCAGTGTTTATAACACAGTGCTACATCAGCTGTATTACGGTTGTTAATCCAACAAGACACCTTGTCTAAATATTTTTTCTTTGCATACAGCAATTGTTATGAATTAGAATCTTCAAAAAAAATAAGGGCAGGACAAGAGTACAATAAAGCTGTAGTTTAAGCCTCTCATATTTCTAAGCCTCTGACAGAAACAAGGCAAAGCAACTAAATGGTATTCCAGTATTTCAATCTAGTTGAACTTTCAGAGAAAGAGGCCAAGATATATCATTATCATATATACCATCTTGCCTCTTAACTAGTTACATTAGTTATTTCTGAAGAGCTTAATACCATCCAAATTCAAAGGTGGAAGAACACATAAATTGGTATGGTCACCAGCCAGAACAGACTGCAAAAGCACAAGTTGGCTGTGCTGGTACAGCCCTGAGGGAAACTGTCTTCCACAGAGGCTGAGTAGAACAGTCCTGCCAGAGAAACCAGTGGGACAAGAACAGTCAATGTAGTGAGACACAGATACATCCTCTCCCCCACTCATTATCAGCCATACTGACTTTTTAAAAGGCAAATCTGTTAAGAGAATTTAGTTGTGTGGCCTTTTTTTGTTCTAAATTACGATTTCCTGCTACTCCATTTCTTCCCTTCTTAATTTTGATATATCATCCTTGATGCCTGTGGTAACATATTGTTGCTGTTAAATTACATCAAGTAGGTTCCGACCCATAGTGACCCTATATAAGGTTTCCACTCAACAGCACTTAACAACAACAACTAGCAGCAGCTGGTGAACTTGAATTACTGACCTTGCAGTTCAAACGACTTTGCAGTGTGGCATATTAATCCACAGCGCCACACCAGTCATCAAAGATTAGACATGCTAATGCCAATTTCATTATTCAATTCATTTGTCGATACTTCGTATATGAGTGGCTTCTTGGAGAGCAGGTATACCAAGAAGTCTACCAGCACAAGGTCCAAGTCCTCAACTGTGATGGCCCCAACAGATGCATCCACCTGCAGGGACAGCAGTGTGTGCACCCCCTAAAGCACTGAGGTGAGTGTGCTGCATGCTCCACTCAGCAACATCCATCTTTTCATGCTTCTTGCATTGTTCAATACTTTGCCTACAGACTCCTTCAATGTTGAAACTAAGTTTATTATTGCAAGTCAAGTTTATTAAGGTAAAGTTACATACCAGAGATTCAGTCTCTTTTTAGGTATAAATAATCACCAACACAAACAAGAAAGCCATATATCTGTCACTCCAAAACACAAGAGTCCCTCATGGACCTTTTGCAGTTAATCTCTTCCCCAACCCTATACCTGTTTTCAGCAATTAAAAGTGATCGAGTCCAGTTCCCCATATATACCAGATGAAGAAAATACCTAAAGATTAACACCGTACCCATTTCCTGTATGTTAAGAGTGTTTCTTACACAAGCCATGTCATGAAAAGTTGTTTTTTTGCTATATATTTTCTTGTAAACTTACAACAAATATTACTGAAGCAAAGCATCCCTTCCATGCTTTTTTCACTGCTCTCCAAAATAAAGAGCTGGTGAATGAAACCTTTCAAAGAGAAAAGGTAGACGAAGCGTGGAAGAATGTCATCAATTGAGACAACTCTGTTAATGATCAACAATACTGGTAAGTGAATCAACATAAGAAATCTATTAATGCACCTTAATTTTCAGTAATACCCAAACCAAAGTATGCATTAAATTGCTCAGTATGAAAACACAACCTTAATAACAAATCTTTGGGAACATGTGGAGAAATTTAAATACAGTCTGGGTATTAAATGATATTGAGTAATTACTATTAGTTTTCTTGGAAGTAATTATGCTTCTGTGTTTATATATAAAACTGCCTTTAAAATTTCAGAGATGCATACTGAGTATCTGGAGGCCTGGTGTGGCGCTGTGGGTTAACGCAAGGTGGGTTTGAACCCCAAGGCAGAAGTTCAAGCTCAGCAGCCATTCCTTGGAAACGCTATATAGAGTTGCTATGAGTTGGAACCGACTCAATGGCACATAACAACAACAACTGAGTATTTAGGGATGAAATATTATAGGGCTTGCTTCAAAATACTTTAGCAAAGAAAAAAAATAATAGAAGAGGCAGGCATCGTAAAATGTTAACAAATAAGCTGCTAAATTAAAGTTGATGGATGCTTTGGTGGTTATATATTGCGTTTCTACTTTTATGTGTGTTTGAAACGTCTCATATTAAAAATAAAGACAGCATGGATAATTTATTTCTAATAACCACATACCTCATTCAGTTCTGTCTTATCCATGTTTTTCAGGTGAATTTTGGTCCAATATTTATCTAACAAAGTAGCATGGCTGTTCAATGGTCGATACCAATTTCCACCGTAGCTTAAAAGTCTACATTTCAAAATAAAAGAGTTAGACAAAACTATTAATTTTAACCTTGAATTATCACTCAAGATTATCTCTTGCTTTACAATATCCCACATATGAACAACATTCATAATTCCTTCTGCCAAATACTACTCTGGGCTTTTAGGCTCTATGGAAAATTTAAGGACAACAGTTGACCTCCTAAAGATTGACAGTTCAGCTTTGCTGTTGTTAAGAGCTGTCATACGTTGTTTCCAATTAATTCATATTGACCCTGCATGAGGTGTTTCAGAGGAGCAGTTTGTGGCTTTGAATCACCAACCTTGCAGTTAGTAGTCCAGTGCATATCCTACAGCACCACATCAGGAGTCTTAAAGCTTTAACCAAATTCTTTTCAAATCACTGCAAATAATTCTATTACGTGTCATGGCCTCAGTGACATGATCCTCTTCTTTATGCACAAATAGGCAAGAAGAATCATGATCCAAGATTATAGCATTAAAAATTAGTTCACTGCATGTTAGTAGAATTATAGAACCAAAAGTTATTTTAAATTTTCCAAAAGAGAAGGAGGTATTAAATACTCTGAGCAAGTTAGATGCTCACATCTAAGCCATTTAATGAACTCTTAAACTATTCTGAAGAGAAGGTATCATTTTTAATTCTAACACATAAGAATAATGTCTCTTGCTCACTCAGCTATGATTACAAACAACAGAGTTGGCAAGCGAACTTATCTGACTTCTTCCCATGATGTCATACATTTATCTGGGAAATGTATGAATCTAATAGTAAAGAATGATACTGTCTCTGTGAATAAGGGTCCCACCAGGAGCTCTTAGACCACTGTCAGGTTAGCTCAACAACCAGCTGGGAGGGAGTGAATGTCCACCACATTAAACACTAACACAGTCACCAATTATAATCTGATGCTGGGCACATTAAAATCTTAGAAAACTTGTACAGAGTTAAATTAGTACTAGGAAATGAACCATGGCTTTCCCGTTACTATAAAATACACAAAAGAACACGTATTAAGTCTGTTCAATTTTTATACCACCATTTAAAGTCAGCTGTTATTGTTGTGTACTATCACACAGATTACAAGTCAAAGTGACTTGATATGACAAAACAGACCTACTCACACACAGATGAGGGCAGTGGGTTTGAACCACTGACCTTCCATTTACCAACAATGCATTTAACCACTGAGCTGCCAGGGCTCCTTTGAGGAGGTATTATTAGCCTCATTATAATCAAACTGACAAGGTACACACAGGTACTAAGTTTCACAGGCAGAACTCAAACCCAAGCCTATCTGACAATACTATCTAATCTCTCTGATTGTTTTTAAAACTAAGATAAAATTTTTTTGATTATTTTTAGTGGGAAAAAACAGGTATAAGAACAAAACACAAAGCTTAATTTTCTAAATTAATTATCTTCATTAGAAATGAGCACATCATGAGATCCCTACCTAGAAGGGCAGTGATGGCACAGGCATTGGCAGAGGCAGCGGCAGCGGCAGCGGCATGGAGGGACAGAGGCGACAAGGGCTCTAGGCCCATGGACTGAGTAAAGCTGTGGGCCTACAGGTAGAAGGTTGGCTTGCAGAACGTGCCCTTTGAACATTTAAATAAATACATATTTTTCGCTTTGTATGTGTGCAAATATTTTTGCTTTGTTCATTTGTGAAATAAAGATGTAGATGGGGAGCCACACGGAGGAAGTAGGATAATTGTTGTTGCATGTAGGTAGACAAAATCAGTGAGATGAAACAAAGTATATGATTTGTTGAATGTACCTCTGATGATCTTGTCTGTAAACCTGCACTCAATTCACAATAAAAACTTAAAATAAATAGAAAACGAGAAGCTTGAATCTGTCTTCAGTCCAACTAACCTGGCTGAGTTGGACCCCATGAACTCAATAATGGGTTATTAAGACCTACCTTCTAGTTGCAAAGAACTGAAATCCAGGAGCCACTTTCAGACAGTCACCACGGCCAGGAATCAAGAGCTCTCCATTTTCCAAGAGAGGGATCAGCACGGAAACCTAAAACACAAAACCCACAGATGAAGCTATGAAGACAGATGTAACAAAAAACAGACCAACCCTCTCTCCAAATGATGAACACGTATTAGAGAAACCTCAGTTCTTGTAGTGTTAACTGGTCACCATGCAGGCAGGAAAGTCTGAGGCACCTACACTTCAGCACAGATTACAACCTGCACTGTGTAATGCATTCATTCAACTAACTATGCACTCAGAATTGCCTAGCGTGGTCCTAGAAAGCAAGATTCTGAGGATACTAACATGCCTGAGACTTTCTAGTGCAAAGTCTGAGAGGAGATAGATAACATACAGCACGATCAGCTAAGGTGAGTCGGTTATGTTCTTAAGAAAACACCTTCACTATCATGATAATCAAGTTTAAATTTGACCAATTGAACCACATGCTCTCTCTAGAAAAAAATGTGTTGACAAGAAGGAAATGGTCTGTACAAAATGGAGCTCAGAGTACAAGAAAGTCTTGATGCTCATCAGACATGACAAAATGAGTAGGCAGCAAAAATGATCAGTTTGGTCACCAATCTGGACTAGATCAACATAGCACTTAGCTGTCAGATAAGGAAATTGTTGTTGTTGCTAATGCTGAATGCCATTCAGTCAATTCTGACCCATAGCCACCCTGTATAGGGTTTCCAAAGAGTGGTTGGTGAGCTTGAACAGCTGACTTTGCAGTCCAGCAGATTAACCCACAGAGCCACACAAGGGCTCCATCAGACAAGGATAGGGCCCTTTAATGGCTTCCCAGGTACCAGATATCTGAAAAACTGCCCAGGTTGAAGTATAATATGAAGAGAAAAAACCCTCAATGAACACTATTAAACAAGCCTTTATGGTTTATATTTCAGTTCTATTTTTAAGTCTAACTCGTCTGGATTTTGGATTTATTAAGAAAACTCAGTTTTAAGACCCAGAAAATTGCACATCAAGACCAAAGAAAGTAGTGACCTAACTGTGAGACTCAATCTGGGCCAGCATCCCCAGAATAGCTTTACCTCATCACATTCTAAAAGCACCAACTGTTACTCATATACACACTTATTCTAAGAAACTCCTCCTCTCTCTCACATCAGCTTAAACCTATCCATACATACATATTCATTCTCTTTCATATTCAAGAAAAAGGCCATATGCAGGTTAACTTGAAGTTCCACTTTAAAGTAAAATTAAATCCAATCTTAGCAAAATCTATGCAAAGGAAAAATTTTTCATTCTGAAATAAAGTTTTTGCCAGAATTTACAAAATACAAAGGAAACAGGGATTGTTTCCATGATTTAATTCTATATGCACAGAATAGACCAAAATGTATATCCAGTATGTTTTTCTTATACACAATATAAGACAAAGAACCCTCTCATTGCAGCAACTCTTCCCTTCATTTTTCTAAGCCCACTGGTCTACAGCTGCCATAGCTGAGAAATGGGATCCCAAATTTATCAATGTATCTATAACACAGGTATTTTCTACCAGGTCTACTCATAAGTATACTGTGAAATTGGTCATAATTTAAGTACAGTAGGGGAAAAGTACAGAGCATAAAACATAGAAGAAGCAGAATTTTACAGATTCTCCATTAAGCAAGACACCAGCCAAGTAATCCAAGACTTCAAATCAGATTAAATAGGTAACCGTAAATTAGTTTCTTATATCATCTCTAATCCCACAATATATTTGTTTAAACCAGTCCCAGAATCATTATTAAAAAAATGTTCCTTAATGTAAAGGTAGATGTTTTGTAGCAAAGGAGGGGAGTGGTTGACTTTGCAGTCCAGGAGTGGAGGACCCTGGGACCATCAAGGGAGAAGAGCAGAGTGCAGGACCCTACCCAGAGAAACAGTGTCACCAGAGATGGAGGCAGAGACAATGACATGGAGAAATGGAGCGGCTGGGGACTCTAGACCCAGAGAGGGAGAGAGGGGCTGTGTGCTGACAACCAGGGGGCAGGCTTACAGGGTATACCCTTTGGTTGATTGATGATGCATGGAGGGGACTGTAATCATGGCAATGAAATGATATACGATAGGATGAATGTAAAGTCAATGTTCTATCATGTAAACTATCACATAATTCACAATAAAAACTTTATTCTGTGGCTTGAAAAAAAAAAATTTGTTCATCAAAGACAGGAAAGACGATACGAAACATAATTAGTAAGCAGACGTACTACGTCTAAAGGGGCATAGTCAATGTCCTCCAGAAGGATCCAGTGGCCTTTGGTGGCTGCCTGTGTCAAAGTGCCAGGCTGCCACACAAACTCTCCCGGGACATCTGTGCAGCGATACATCCCCAACAGCATCTGTAAAGAGAGGAAACAATAATTAAGCAAGCCACACACCTGAGGTACTGATGCTACATTTCTTTGATTATTTGTTACTTTTCCATAGAGATATAAGTAGGCACTTGAGGTTTATGTAGCTCACCTTTATCAGGTAACAAGGCAAACACAAAGCAAAACAAAACTTGAATATAAATGTTAATAGGCATGCCAATCCACCAAAGCTTGTAATTTTTAATTACCTTACTGTCAGTCTGATCTCCAAGCTGGACTTTGAGAAGATGAGGGGGTTTCCTTCTACCTGTCATTGCAGCTAAATGTTCAACTAATGAAGTTTTGCCACATCCTATTGGTCCTTCCAACAACACGGCATTCTGAGAAGCTACTGCCATGGCCAACGTTTGAAGATTTTTGCAGACTGACTCAACCAGTACATAAGACCTGAGGGCCAGCTCCTGTTCATATGAAGAACCCCTATTACTAGCCTGAGGAGGCAAATGACAAATAAAAGGCATGTCAAGAAGAGACTCTCCTTCAAAGGACATTTTATAACTTTTACAACCATGCTCCCACTGATTTTACATCAATCTGTCAATGAAATACTAGTATCAGAAAACTCAAGATACAAAGCCTATTACAGAGCAAATACGTTATTAAAAATAAATGCAAGGGAAAAATGGAATGAAAAGATAATGAACGAGATTTTTTTCAGAAACTCCCTCGAATCCAGCTTTTTTCCCTCTTTTTGGTTTTTTTTTTTTTTTTCTTCTTCTTTAATTTTACTTTTTTTTAAGAAGAGGGCAAATTTAAGCAATAGCCTGCCCAAAGTTTAAGAAGGGGAGTCACAGTTGAGGTTTTCTTCCCCTTTCCTGAATTCTAGGATTTCACATCTAAGACCAGCAATGCAACACTTGTGAGACAATCAGATAAATATGAACAGAACACTGAGATTATTTTATATGAGATTATTCAACTATTTTATGCAGAATCAAAGTATTGGGGTAATTAAAAAAAAATCATTTAGAATTTTCTTTAAACTGCTAACTTTTAACAGGTATTAAATAACTGGCCAGTCTTCAGAAGATATGCAAAACAAAATGGGAGTTTCCTTTTCTATGTTACTGGGTTTGGAGTAGCGGATGGAGAAGGAGGTTGGTGACTAGAAGGGAACTCAAAGGGCTTTTGAGGTGCTGGTAATATTATGTCTTAGGACTGATTATATGGACTGTGGCAAGAAGGAAGACCCTGGCCCCTAATTCAACAGGCCAAGATAACACTCAGAAAGGATGAGACTGCTTACATTTATCAAAGAGTAGCTCAAGTGTCTCCAGGCAAATTATTCTGTCTGTTTCATATAAACATGGGATCACAACAAATGTTGCCCAACTTTACACAGCTATCACAACAAGCAAATGAGAAGATAAATGGAAGCACTTTGCTGAAGTTAAATGTATCCGCCCAAGCATCATTACTGTGTCTAATTTAATATTAAAGAAGGACAAAGGTGATATATCAAGGGAGGAGGGCACTCAGTGAATTTCTCTTAATCTCTCCCTCAACACTTCCAAAACAAGAGTAGCAATTATTTGGTTGACACTAGTACATAGAATCCAGCCAAGGGAAGCGCACACTCAGTGTTTGGGAGGGGACAAGGAGGTACCACACAACCCTTGGATGCCAACAGACCTGCTCTCCAAGTGCCAGTGGCTGCCCAGGCAATACCACTCCACAGACAGTGGTCACCCTGGAGGAAAGGTCTGCAGAAACAAGGTGTCCCTGTAAGGACTGCAGGTCCTTCTCCTTACACCAAAGGGAAGCTTCCGGATTGGCCAAAACCAAGGCCTTCTCCAAGTCCTGCAGCTGGGCCTCTTCCAGTAACCTGGAGGGAACCAGAATCTCATCAATGACTTGAATGAGCAAGAGGTCACATTAAGTTCTCCAGTAATGAGCTTGCATACCTCAACCTAAAATGGATCAATTCCTCATTACTGAAAATCTTCTTAAGAAATGATAACTTGTGCTCTTCATTCATACAGGTGACCAAAGCAAGACAATTGGCTGTGTACCTGAAGGAAAAAAACAACAAAAAAGAGTATGTCAATTCAATTATCTGCAATTGACTGCGCAGGAGAAAGATGAGGCTTTCTGATCCCTCGGAAATCCTATACAGGGTCACTATGAGTCAGAACCAACTCCACTGAACACCACCACCACTAGTTGCCTGAATACTAGAAAATGAAATCTAAAAGAATTACCATCATACAGAACTAAGAGTAGAAAATCAGGCAGGGTGAACTAGCTCAACAGAAAATGAAAAAGATAGCATTCCATTCTGGTAGAACTAAGCCTGGATTGACAGTTTCACATCTCTTATCATCTCATTTACTCTGATGGGACACTGATGTAAGGAAAAGTAGTAAGAACCCAAATGGTACAAGAACAAAAGTGAGAAAATGGTATCCTTTCCCTCCACAGTCCCTCTACCAGCCCCACACCCCCAGCACAGGAAAGGCACCACAGTTACCCACCAGCGGACCAAGGTATCATGGCTTCTGAGAAGAGGGACACACACACTCCAGTCCCAGAGTTCCCGGAACACAGATTGCTCTTGCTGCAGAAACTTGTAGGCGGCTTCCATCAAGTCCCGGAGTTTCATCCGCCGTCGCCCATAGCGGACTGGGTTAGCATCTGAAGTCTCTAGGAAGAGTCTCTGAAAAACTGGGGAAGCGTCCTTGAAATACCTCAGGGCAAAACTTCAGAAAGCAAGAGAAATAGAGTATTTTTCTGTATTGATTGGCATATTAAAGTACACATTTCTACAGAGACTAGTTAAGAGAACATAACAGGAACCCCCAGGGATCTAAAACAAAGAGGGACATGAGCTCAATTCACCTAATCCTCAAACTATATCCTATTAACTTCTGGAGACACAACCAGAGCTAAAAATATCTAAGAGGATGCAAAAACTTAGTGATTACCCCCAAAAGCAGAGGTACTTATCCCACAAGTGTTTACTACATAAACACATTCTTCTACAACAAACATTTGTTATTAAACACTTACTATGAGTCAGACACTGTAATAAGCCCTAGTGAATTGAAAACCAAGATTACACTTTCCTTAAGTTTGCTGTCTAACAAGTAAGACAATCATTTACAGAAACTAGAGGCACAGCAAAAAAAATTCAACTGACTCTGGCGGAGTTAAGATAAGGTGCCTAGGCTACATCTTAAAAGATAGAGAAGAAATCCTTAAGAGAACGTAAAGAAAAAGGACACTCCAGGCAGTGGAAACAAAACGCTCAATGAGAGCAAAAGGAAACAGTCTGGTATACCATAGCAACCACAGTGTCTGATGGCTAAAAAACAGGAAGATCTGAACAGGCAGGATGAGGCTGGAGAGGAGGGCAGGGCTAGATCACACAGAGCCTGGAAGGCTACAGTAAGACCTGTTGCTTTGCTGTACTGTCCTTGTTTCTCACGCATATGTATAGATGCATTGTATGAGGAGCTCCAGGAAACTCCATGAGAAACACTAAGGCATCTTTATTCACTCATTAAACATTTACCGAGTACCTGTTATATCGCAGACACTGTGCAAATATTAGAAATATGTTGTAAATAAGTAACTTGGGAAAGCAAGCTAATTTGAGAGCCTCAGAGGATTTTGGTGCAAGGGGGAGGTCCTAATGATGATGGTGATGATGATGAAGATCCTTAACAATTTACTGATGAATTACCATGTACCAGAAGTTAGTTAAGGAACAAAAGAGAAGTGTTATTGGCTAAAAGGCAAGCAGCTAGCATCATACCTATATATGTACTTCTCCAATAGAATGTCAGCTCTAAGAACATAGAGATTTTGGTCTGTTTTATTCAACACTATCCCATCGCCTTGTAGTACAGTGGGTTATGAGTTGGGCTGCTAACTGCAAGGTCAATAGTTGGATTTTACCAGTTGGAGCTCTGGTACCATAGTGGTTATGAATCGGGCTGCTAACCTCAAGGTCGGAAGTTCAAAACTACCAGCTGTTTTGTGGGAGAAAGATGAGGCTTTCTGCTCCTCTAAAGATTTGCAGCCTGTGCAGGGTCACTATGAGTCAGAACCGACTCCACGGTACTTAACAACAACCACCTAGGGAGAAAGATGAGGCTCTCCGCTCCTGTAAAGATTTACAGCCTCAGAAACGCTATACAAGGTTCCTATGAGTCAGAACCAACTCCACGGTACTTAACAACAACCACCTAGGGAGAAAGATGAGGCTCTCCGCTCCTGTAAAGATTTACAGCCTCAGAAACGCTATACAAGGTTCCTATGAGTCAGAACCAACTCAATGGCACATAACCACCATATCCCATTGACTAGAACAGTTGCTGTTAAGTCAGCTCTGACTCATAGCGACCTTCTGAGGTGGGTTTAAACCGCTGACTTATGTTATAGTTGTTAGGTGCCATCAAGTTGGTACTGATTCATAGTGACCCTATGCACAGCAGAACAAAACACTGCCAGATCCTGGGCCAACCTCACTATTGTTGCCATGCTTGAGTCCATCAATGCTGCCACTTGGCCAATCCATCTCATTGGGGGTCTTCCTCTTTTTCTCTGACCCTCCTTCTTACCAAACATGCTATCCTTCTCCAGTGACTGGTCCCTCCTGACTATATGTCCAAAGTATAAGAGATCAAGTTTGGCCATGCTGGCCTCCATGGAGCACTCTGGCTGCACTTCTTCCAAAATGGATCTATTGGTTCTTTTGGCAGCCCATGGCATTTTCAATATTCTCCGCCAATACCATAACTCAAATGCATTAATTCTTCTATGGTCTTCCTTATTTACTGTCCAGCTTTCAAATGCAATATGAGGTTATTGAAAATACCATGGCTTGGGTCAGGCACACCTTAGTCCTCACATTTTTGCTCTTCAACACTTGAAAAAGGTCTTGTGCAGCAGATTTACCTAATGCAATACATCATTTGATTTCTTGACTGCTGCTTCCCTGAGTGTTGATAGTTCATGCAAGAAGAACGAAGTCCTTGACAACTTCATTCTTTTCTCCTTTGATAAGAATGCTGTTTACTGGTCCAGTGGTGAGGATTTTTGTTTTCTTGACATTGAGATGTAATGCATACCGAAGGCAGTGCTCTTTGATCTTCATCAGTGAATATTTTAAGTCCTCTTCACTTTCAGCAAGCAAGGCTGTATCATCTGCGTATCACAGGTTATTAATGAGTCTTCCTCCAATCCTGATGCCAAGTTTTTCTTCATAGAACCCAGCTTCTCATATTATTTGCTCAGTATACAGGTTGAATAAGTATGGTGAAATAATACAACCTTGTTGCACACCTTTCCTCTTTTTAAACCATTCAGTGTTCCCATGTTCTGTTCAAACAACTGCCTCTTGGTCCACGTACAGATTCCTCATGAGCACATTTAAGTGTTCCAGAATACTCATACATCACAATGTTGTCCATAGCTTGTCATGGTCCATACAATCTAAAGGCTTTGCATAGTCAATAAAGCACAGGAAACATCTTTCTGATATTCTCTGCTTTCAGCCAAGATCCATCAGACATCAGCACTGATATCCCTTATTCCACAGCCTCTTCTGAATCTGGCTTGAACCTTTGGGAGTTCTCTGTCAATATATGCTTGCAGCCATTCTGTATTATTACCTTTAGTAAACTTTACTCGTATGGGATATCAAAGAGATTGTTCGATGATTTCTGCATTCAGTTGGGTCACCTCTATTTGGAATGGGAACAAATACAGATCTCTTCCAATCAGTCAGCCAGATCATTGTCTTCCAAATTTCTTGGCAGAGATGAGTGAGTGACTCCTGTTCCGCCTCACTTTCTTGAAAGATTTCAGTTTTTATTCCATCAATTCATAATGCCTTGTTCTTTGCCAATTCCTTCAATGCATCTTGAACTTCCTCCTTCAGGATCATTGGCTCTTGATCATATGCTACCTCTTGAAACGGTTGAACATTAACCATTTCCTTTTGGTACAGTGACTCTGTGTATTTCTTCCATCTTCTCTTGAGGCTTTCTACATCATTCAATAATTAGCCCAGTGAATCTTTCAATAACGAAAGTCGAGGCTTGAATTTTTTCTTCAGTTCCCCCAGCTTGAGAAATGCTGAGAGTGTTCTTCCTTTTTAGTTTATGACTCCAGATTTTTGTACATTTTTTTTTTTGTAATATTTGGCTTTATCTTCTTGAGCTGATCTTTGAAATTTTCTGTTGAGCTCTTGGACCTCCTCATTTCTTCTATTTGCTTTAGCATCTCTACACCGGAGAGTAAGTTTCTGTGTTTCTTCTGATATCCATTTTGACTTTTTCCATCTTTCTTGTCTTCTTAATGACTTTTTGCTTTCTTGCTGTATAATGTTCTTGATGTCATCCCACAATTCTGGTCTTCTGTCTTTAGTGTTTAATGTATCAAATCTGTTCTTCAGACAATCTCTAAATCATATCCCATTGCCTAGAACGGTTCCTGACACTAAGTTGTTGTTAAGTCGGCTCTGACTCATAGTGACCCTATAAAGGGTTTCTGAGGAGCAGCGGGTGGGTTTGACCCGCTGACATATAGTCAAAAATAGTTGATAAACTAAATGTTTCATTTAATCTTGATAATTATCCTGTAGTAGAAATGTCGAGTGCAAGTAGCAAAAGATAATTCTAAGGAGAAATTCTATTGTACTGAGGAAAAGGAAAGGATTAATTAAAGAATAATGACAGTGACAAAAGGTATCTCTGTATAGGCATCTAGACCTTGAGGGGATGTCAATTTCAACTCCTAATGACCCCATGTGGGTCTGAGGAGAATGGTGCTTCATAGGGTTTTCAATGGTGGATTTTTCAGAAGTAGGTTGCCAGGCCATTCTTCCAAGGTAGATGGAAACCTCTAACTTTTTGGTTATAGGTCAAAGGTATTAACCATTTGAGCCAACTAGAGATTCCTTGTGGAGTCCTGGTGTGATGCTGTGGGCTAATAAGTCCGATGGCAAAGTCATTTGAACTGCAAAGTCAGTGGTTCAAGCTCACCAGCTGCTCCTTGGAAACCCTATACAGGGTCGCTATGGGTCAGAATTGGCTCAACAGCACTTAACAACAACAAGAGATTCCTTGTGGGAAAAGTCAAAATAGAAAAAAGGAACCTATGGTAGCGTAATGGTTACGAATCGGGCTGCGAACCTTAAGACGAGCAGTTCGAAACTACCAGCTGCTCCACGGGAGAAAGATGAGTCATTCTGCTCCCGTAAAGATTTATAGCCTCGTAAACACTGTACAGGGTCGCTATGGGTCGGAACCAACTCGAAGGCACTCAACAACAACAACAACAACATAGAATACTTATAGCTTTACAAAGCATGAAAATTGGACCCAGCTGAGTTGGACCAACCCAAGTCAAGTATTTCCACGGGGCAGAAATGACAAGTATCTCTCTCCAGGTACAGAGATCCCTCCCAAACTAATGGTGTTACATAGAGAAAAATCAGGAAGCAAAGAAAGTGGAGCCACAGATGGTCTAGAGCTAGCTCCACTTGAAAGTTTTTGTTGTAAACAAAAAGTAAAGTGACCAATAACAGAATGCAAATTAGGTATGAAATACTTTTGTGCACTACAGGCCTGGTGATTCTCAGAAAACTCTGGTCAAGAGACGCAGGAAGAAAGCATCAGCAGTCCCAGTGAGGAAAGAAATAAGTTTCCATAACTGTACTCCTGATGTACCGCAGTAGAATCAATCAGGACTAGACTTCAAACCACAAGGTTGGCAGTTCAAACCTACCAGCTACTCCTTGGAAACCCTATATAGGGTCACTGTAGGTCGGAATCAACTTGACAGCACTTAACACCAACAAGAAGAATCAAGTAAGCTAGAAGGACGACAATCAGAAAATGAGATTTTTTATCAGTGATTTCAAAGGTGGTGGTGGGCCAGCTGCAGGTTAAGCTCAAGGTGTAAGCAGAACAGTGAGCACAAGTGGAAAGGAAAAAGCGGCCAAGGATCAGCTGAGACAACACTGTATGTGCTGACAGGATTTGGTGTGGAGAAGACTGCAGGTCATTCGCCAAATGTTTCATTTAATCTTGAAGGGAAACCAGGAGGTAAGTCAATGAACACAAAAAAGAAAAGCCAAAATTGACACAGAAGATCACAGGTATCACAAGTAGGCAAGGGTTATGCAGACCATGCCCTAAAAAGGGCACAGGGAGGAGAAGAGGAACCCCACTAGCCACCACGACCTGAGGATATTATTGATAAGTGCAGTCGAGTCGGTTCCAACTCATAGCCACCCTTTATAGGGTTTCCAAGGAACAGCTGGTGAAGGCAAGAATAAAAAGTCCCCACCTGAGTACCAACGGGGACTAATATCTTTCGGACTCCCATCAATCAGTGAAAAAAAAAAGCTGAGACTATGAGGGGCTTTGTAAATCACAGAAAAATGGAATTGAAAGATAATGGAATGTTTTCATGAACTTTTGAAGCCCCCTCATATAAAAGAGTTCAATGGCCATGGAGCAAACAGAGGACAAAGGAAAAGGGTTTGAGAGCGAGGAGGCCTATATGGTGGCTGGGTCCAAGGATTTAAGAATGAGAATATAGGAAATAGACTACAAGAGTGAGAGAGGCAAACAGTGGCTTGGTAAATTCATGTTCATGGTATTCTGAAGGTGACTGGGCCCATGGGTCTAACAAGATTCAGCTGTGGTTTGAAAGCACACACTGACAAATGGGGGAATAGGGGGTGTTTGGCATCCCACTAGCTCTGGGGCAGCTGGTGTTGGCAGTGCATGTGGGACCAGCAGGCAGTCACAGCAAACATGTAGACAAAAAAGCAATAACCAAGGAGTCCTTGAGGAGGATGGTGGAGATGATGAACAGATTGCACTGGCTATGTCCCTGAGTAGGTGGGTGGAGGGATGTGGGGGATAGCGCTTTGGGCCACCATAAATTGATCTGAAGTTTATCCCACACTATTTGAGTATAGATCCTCAAGAAATGAGAGACATGATATGGATATTAGCACATCCATGCTTACTGCAGCACGATTCACAGCAGCAAAAATGCCCGTTAATGGAAGACTGGAAAACGTTGGTACATATACACAATGGAATACTACACAACAATGAAGAATAACAATGAATTTGTGATATACCTCATGACACGGATGAACCTGGAGAATAGGCTGAGTGAAACTAGACAATCACAAAAGGGCAAATACTGTATGAGACCACTATTACAAAAACTCAAGAAAAGGTTTTCATGCTAAAAGAAACATTCCTTGATGATTACCAGGGGTGGGAGGGAATGGAGAGTAATTCATTGGCTACAGGATAGATGTGTTCACTCAAGTGACAGGAAAAGCATTATACAACAATAGGGAGGTTGACAAAAGACTGATGAGAATACAGATGAAAACATAGGTAAGAATGCAAAGATTAAAGGGGATAGAGGTAGATATTGTTATATAAACTACCCTGCAAGAATAGAGTTCTTTTGTTTGCTGCTAACTGCCAGGGAGTCAATTCCAACTCATAGCAACCTTGGATAGGGTTTCCGAGAGCAGCTAGAGGGTATTAACAGCTGACCTTCTGGTTTACGATCCAGTTTTGATCCTACAGAGCCACACCAAGAGTCCAATAATAGGGTTGTACCAGTAGATAAATGGACAGATACACAAGCTGAACAGATGGGAATTAGAGTGGAGTGTATATATATATATATATATATCTGATAGAGACTATGTGTATAGGTGTATAGGTATTTACCTTTGCTGAAAACACACCTAGGAATGTGATGAAACATACAGGGGACAAATGATGAAAACGTCTCAGATATTACCTTGAAGCAGTGAATTGCTAGGGACTCAGGACTCAGACCTGGGGTCTGCGGACACTGTGCTCAATTAGCATAATTGTCCACAAAGACATCGTCTATATCCTATTGTGATTAGTGATTGAGATCTTAATAGCTCATGAGAGAGTTAACAGTATTCACTGATGGTATATGGAGGGGATTGCAATCATTGTAAATAGATGAAGCATGATTTTTTAAATGTAAAGCTGAAGATGTGCTCTGTAAAGCTTCACTCAATTCTCTATAAAAAGGTTTTAAAAAACATTCCTGAGAGGCCATCTAATGTGCCCCTATGAATCTGAACTGACTCAACAGCACACACTGGTGGCATACAAAGCTGAAAGGGAAACTGCTGTGGAGTTGGCCCCCATGCACAAGCAAGCAGCAGTGTCCAGTCCTGTACCAGGCCCAAGATCACTTGTCATCCATAGGGTTTGATCTGCTTTTCAGAAGGAGGATACCAGGCCTTTCTTCCTAGTCGGTGTTCCTTTGGAAGCACAGTTGAAACCTGTTCAACATCAGAGCACTACACAGCCTCTACTATTGATAGACAGGTGGTAGCTGTGAAGGCTAAACCTAAGTCTCCTGCTTCTTGTTGTTATGTGCCGTGGAGTTGGTTCCGACTCACAGCGACACTGTACAGGGTTTCCGAGGCTGTAAATCTTTATGGGAGCAGAAAGCCTCATCTTTCTTCGGCGGAACAGCTGGTAGTTTTGAACTGATGACCTTGCGGCTCGCAGCCCAATTCATAACCACTACGCTATCAAAGCTTAGAAGGTAAGAATTTTACTACTGAACCACCAAGTCAATTCTAACACATAGTGACCTTAAAGGACAGAGTAGAACTGCCCCATAGTTTCCAAACCTGAAATCTTTAAGGAAGCAGAATGTCACATCTTTCTCCCGCAGAGTAGCTCACTGGTTCAAACCACTGACCTTTTGGTTAGTAGCTTAGTGCTAAAACACTGACACCAAAGCTCCTAGTAGAAGGAATACTAGAATCCTTCTAACTCACCCTTTCAGCTGCTCTACAAGGGAGAGAGCTGATCCATCAAAAGTTGTTGTTGTTAGATGCCATCGAGTCGGTACCGACCCATAGAGACCTTATGCACAACAGAACAAAACACTGCCCGATCCTGGGCCAACCTCACTACTGTTACCACGCTTGAGTCCACTGATGCTGCCACTTGGCCAATCCATCTTATTGGGGGGTCTTCCTCTTTTTTTCTGACCCTCCTTCTTACCAAACATGATATCCTTCTCCGGTGAATGGTCCCTCCTGACAATATGTCCGAAGTATGAGAGACGAAGTTTGGCCATCTTGGCCTCCACGGAAAAGCGAGGGCTATAAATGCCTCAGCTAAAATGTATTTAATTCTGCCAGGTGGTACAATCTTTGAGAATTGGGTCTATCTTGGCAATTCTGCCAGACCTTTCTTGATGGCCAGCAAACCAATAAAGCTTGAACTAAGCTGGATAACAGATTATGTTGTGATTATTTTAACACAATACCATTAGCATAGTGGGTTACATGTTGGGTTGCTAACCACAAGGTCAGCAATTCAAATCCACACAAGCCACTCCACAGGAAAAAGATGAGGCTTTCTGCTTCCATAAAGCAGCAGTGGGGAGCATTTTTTCTGTCAAAATTTATAATATCATTCAAGGGTCATACATAATTATCGAATTAAAAATTAGCCTGTTATATTTGGTCAAACATTTAATTAACTCACATCCTGGGGTCTGCAGGTCAAACCATCAGTTGCTCCTCGGAAACCCTATACCGGAGCACTATTAACCAGATGAAGTAGATGGCACTTAACGACAATGTGATGATGGCTGGAACAGCGGTTGCCTTGACAGGGTCAGACCAAATTATTTCAAACGCATTATACAGCACGCAAAGGAGCTCTGGTAGCATAGTGATTACGAATCAGGCTGCGAACTGCAAAGCAGTTCGAAACTACCAGCTGTTCCACGGAGAAAGATGAGGTTTTCTGCTCCTGTAAAGATTTACAGCCTCGCAAACCCTGTATAGGGTCGCTATGAGTCAGAACCAACTCCATGGCACATAACCAACCAACCAATACAGCACGCAGGCCTGACATTCCCCATCCCTGCAGTAACGATTTATACCCTCAGAAACCCAGGGTCACTATGAGTCAGAACCAACTCAACAGCACACAGCTGTCTCTCCTCCTTCTCAGTTCCCTCTCCTCCTCACTTCCCAGGCGATAGCAGGCTTTACCACCTCAAACAGAAATATGAAGAATAAAAACGACTACTCACGGAAGGACATCAGGATGGTTACCAATGAGTTTGCTCATGGACACACAGAGCCGTTCATGTAGATCATGGTTGACTTGGCCTCCAGCTTTAATGGCTTCAGCATTCCTTTCCAGCAAATCCAAAAGGACAGGGCGTAGCTGACGACCAACCAGCACAGTACAGTCCTTATCCAGGAGTAACTGTGCTAAGGTACTCAGAATGCATTGACGATCTTGAGGTGTCCAAACCTGAAAGAAAGCAAAGACAAATTTTATAAACCACATTGGTCTAACCTGCTGTTGAATACCAGAGTCCTTGCTTAGAGATAAAATATATGAGTTCCAGACTTAAGAGTTTACCCTGTAAAACACACAGGGATTTTTTGGTGTTATTTTGTCTGTTTGCAATAGACTTGTATTTTATTTGCAGTAAAGGCTGTTACAAATCTATTTTAGTCCACTGGAGTTGGAAGGTTGAGATTTGGATTCCATGTAAAACATTAGTTTCCATAAAAATAAGCTGTTTCAAGATCTCAACACTGCAGAGAATATAGAACCCATTTTCCCCATCCACTTACTCTCGAAAGAAAACATAGTAATTAAATGAACTTAGTATAGAAAACTGCCAGGTGTCTTGAAGAGACGATGGTGAGTATGGTAGTCATGTGCTGCTGAGTTAGGTCCTTAGACTGTAAATCTTTATGGGATAGGAAAGCCTCATCTTTCTCCCAAGGAACAGCTGGTGGATTCAAACCACTGACCTTGCAGTTAGCAGTCTAATGCGTAACACTACGCTACCAGGGTTTCTTGTGAAAAGAGGAAAGTGAAAAGAAATTAACTGCTGGAAATGATTAAGACTATGCCTAACAAGATTTGATATGCTTATCAGTTCAGCCTCTACAAAACAAGATCCAAAGCAGTCACACTTAGTTAAGTATACAAGATAAAATGGACCACAAAATTCTAGTGGCTATGCTCAGAATATGTTGCTGTTAAGTGCCATCAAGTCAATTCCAACTCACAGCAATCCTGTATAGAGTTTCTGAGGAGCAGCTGGTGAGTTTGAACTGCTGACCTTGTAGTCTGCAGTCCAGTGCTGATCCTACAGCGCCACACCCGAAGTCCTTGCTCAGAATATAGCAAAAAAGGGAAAATGGAAAGTGTATAAAAGGTCTCACATTGCCAGTGTGCATATAGATTTGCATATCTTTTATGAGGGACAATGTAACAATTTTAACTTTCCCAAGAGACCTCCCTCTGACTCGAGCAAGCCTCCAGCCCAAAGTCACTCAACTGTACTTGCTCCTTGGGCTGGGAAGCCCATTACTCTGTCTTGTGTTCCCTGCACACCACAAGGGTCTTCCTCACTTTTGGTGACTCTCCACTTTATCAAGCATGAGTTCTCCAGGGACTGGTCCCTCCTGACCACATGTCTAAAGGACAAGAGACAAAGTCTTACCATTCTCACTGCTAAGTAGCTGTACTTCTAAGATGGATTTGTTTGTTCTTCTGGCAGTCCACGGTACTTTCATATTCTTCACCAGCACCATAATTCAAATGCATCCAGTCTTCTAAGATCTTCCTTATTCACTAACTTTCACTTGGTATGAGGCAAGTGAAAATACCATGGCTTAGGTCAAGTGCACCTTAGTCCTCCAAATGATCTCTTTGCTCTTTAACACTTTCAAAGTGGTCTTAAACAGCATATTTGCCTAATGCAATATTGTCATTGGTGGCATTGATTGTAGATTCAAGCAAAATTAAAATTTTGTCAACTTTAGTCTTTTCTCTGTTTATCAAGATGTTATTTATTGGTCCTGTTGTGAGTTACTTCTTTACATTGAGGTGCAACTCATACTTACTGATGAAATACTTTGATTTTCATCAGTAAGTATTTTAAGTCCTCTCTTCACTTCTAGCAAATAAGGTTGTTTTAATTACGTATGTTGTTGTTAAGTGCTGTGGAGTCGTTTCCGACTCATAACGAGTGACCCTATACAGGGTTTCTGAGGCTGTAAATCTTTACGGGAGCAGAAAGCTCATCTTTCTCCCGCGCAACAGGTGGTAGTTTCGAACTGCTGACCTTGCAGTTCGCAGCCTGATTCATAACTACTCTGCTACCAGAGCTCCTTTTAATTACATATAGCAGGTTGTTAATGAGTCTGCCTTCAATCCTGATGCCATGTTCTTTTTCATAAAATCCAGCTTCTTGAATTATTATTCAATGTGTTGTGTTGTTGGATACAACCCTGGTGCACACCTTTCCTGATTTTAAACCATTCAAAATCCCCTTGTTCTGTTCAAACAACTACTTATTGGTCTATACACTGTTCCTCACGAGCACAATTAAGTGTCCTGAATTCCCATTCTTCGTAATGTTATTCATAGCTTGTTATGACAAATGTATGCAATTTGTAGACACCAACCAAATCCAAGTATCAAATATTTCCATCAACTCCAAAATCCCTTATTTTCCTTTGCAGTCAATCTCCTCACCCTAGGCAATCACTGATAAGATCTCTCTGACTATAGATTAGATTTTCCTATTCTAGAACTTTATAAAAATGTAAGCGAGTTGCATGTACTCTTTTCTGATCTTGTTTGCTCATCTATATAATTACATACATCAATAATTTGTTCCATTTTATCACTGAGTAGGAATCCTAGTGTGGCGCTGTGGGCTAATGTGCCAGACTGCAAAGCCGTCTGAACTGCAAGGTTGGAGGTTCAAGCTCACCAGCTGCTCCTCGAAGCCCTATACAGGGTCACTGTGAGTCGGAACCAACTCGACGGCACTACACGACAACAACAGTATTTCACTATATAAATTTGGTTATCCATTTACCTGTTGATGGATACCTCCACTGTTTCCAGCTTTGATAAACTGCTATGAGCGTTTGTGTACTAGAGATTTGTGGGCATGTTTTTATTATTCTTAGTCTTCTTTATTACTTAAGAGTAAGATTGCTGGATTATATGGTAAATGCCGGATAAGTACTATACTTACATACTTGCCAGTCACGGCAAGGTCAGCAGTTCAAGCCCACCAGCTGCTCTCAGAAACCCTATATGCAGGGGAATGGGTCAGTTTAAACAACAAGGTCAGTGGTTCAAACTCACCAGCCACTCCTTGGAAATCCTACATAGGGTCACTATGTGTCAGAACTGACTCAATAGCACTTAACAAACACAAATGAGATGGAATAGGCCCAATGACATACAACAATAACGGTTAATTAAATGGAAACCTGATGTGTTGCTGTAAGATAAGCACTGGACTACTAACCACAAGGTTAGTGGTTCAAACCCACCAGCCGTTTCTTGGAAATTCTATACAGAGTCACTATGAGTCAAGACCAAGTTTAAGGCACCTAACAGCAACAGCATCAGCATGGCAAGTATTATGTTTGGCTTTAGAAGGAATTTTGAAAGATTTTTTAATTTTAGAAATTTTAAAAAAATAACTTTTAAGTTTAAAAGAAACTATTTTCCAAAGTAATTGTACCATTTTACATCCCAACAAGCAATGTTTGGGAGTCCTAGTGTGGTGCTGTGGGTTAATACACTACACAGCAAGGTCAGTTTGAAGTGAAACATCAGTGGTTCAAGCTCACCAGCTCTCCTTGGAAACTCTATACAGGGTTGCTCAGAGTTGGAAACAATTAGATGGCACTTAATAACAACAGGAAAGTTTGAGAACTCCAGTTGCTGCTTATCTTCACCAATATACACTGATGCCAGTCTTCTGAGCCATTCTAAATTCGTCTGCCTTTATTTCATAACCAAAGATGTTATCTTCTTTTGTGATATATTTGTTTATGCCTTTTGCCCATATTTTACTGCCTTTTCTTCTCCTCTCTTTCTGTAACTCAAATTATACATGTGATAGCCCACTCACCTGATACAATCCAAGCATTTTTACTTCAGTGTTTTTGTCTTTGTTGCAGTCTGGATAATTTTAATTTCTATTGCCCTATCTGAAGGACAGATTTGATACACTGAACACTAAAGACCGAAGACCAGAAGAGTTGTGGGATGACGTCAAGAACATCATAATTGAAGAAAGCAAAAAGTCATTGAGAAGAAAAGAAAGAAAGAAAAGGTCAAAATATATGCCAGAAGAGACACTGAAACTTGCTCTCCAGCATAGAGATGCTAAAGCAAATAGAAGAAATGAGGAGATCCAAGAACTGAACAGAAAATTTCAAAGATCAGCTAGAGAAGATAAAGCTAAATATTACAACAAAATGTGTAAAGATCTGGAGATATAAACCAAAAAGGAAGAATACGCTCAGCATTTTTCAAGCTGGGGGAACTTTAGAAAAAATTCAAGCCTCAACTTTTGTTATTGAAAGATTCACTGGGCAAATTATTGAATGATACAGAAAGCATCAAGAGAAGATAGAAAGAATACAGTCATTGTACCAAAAGGAAATGGTTAATGTACAACCATATCAAGAGGTAGCATATGATCAAGAGCCAATGATCCTGAAGGAGGAAGTCCAAGGTACACTGAAGGAAATGGCAAAGAACAAGGCACCAGGAGTTGATGGAATAAAAATTGAAATCTTCCAAGAAAGTGAGGTGGCATAGGAGGCACTCACTCATCTCTGCCAAGAAATTTGGAAGACGACTATCTGGCCGATTGATTGGAAGAGATCCATATTTGTACCCATTTCAAAGAGAGGTGACCCAACGGAATGCGGAAATCATCGGACAATCTCTTTGATATAACTATGTGAGTAAAGTTTTACTAAAGGTAGTAATAAAGAAACGGCTGCAAGCATACATTGACAGAGAACTTCCAGAGGTTCGAGCCAGATTTAGAAGAGGCCATGGAACGAGGCATATCATTGCTGATGTCTGATGGTTCTTGGCTGACAGCAGAGAGTATCAGAAAGATGTTTACTTGTACTTTATTGACTATGCAATAGTCAATTGTGTGGATCATGACAAGCTATGGACAACATTACGAAGCATGAATATTCCGGAACACTTAATTGTGCTCATGAGGCATCTGTACCTGGACCATGAAGCAGGTGTTCGAACAGAACATGGGAACACTGAATGGTTTAAAATTAGGAAAGGTGTGCGACAAGGTTGTATTCTTTCACCATACTTATTCAACCTGTATGCTGAGCAAATAATACGAGAAGCTGGGTTCTATGAAGAAAAACATGGCATCAGGATTGGAGGAAGACTCATTAACAACCTGCAATATGCAAATGATACAACCTTGCTTGTTGAAAGTGAAGAGGACTTAAAACATTTACTGATGAAAATCAAAGAGCACAGCCTTTGGTATGGATTACATCTCAATCTCAACAAAACAAAAATCCTCACTACTGGACCAATGAACAACCTTCTTATCAACGGAGAAAAGATTGAAGTTGTCAAGGACTTCATTCTTGGATCAACTATCAACACTCACGGAAGCAGCAGTCAAGAAATCAAAGGACGTATTGCATTAGGCAAATGTGCTGCACAAGACCATTTTAAAGTGCTGAAGAGCAAAGATGTCAGCTTGAGGACTAAGGTGTGCCTGACCCAAGCCATGGTATTTTCAATAACCTCATATGCATGCGGAAGCTGGACAGTGGATAAGGAAGACCATAGAAGAACTGATGCTTTTGAGTTATGGTGTTGGAGGAGAGTACTGAAGGTGCCATGGGCTGCCAAAAGAACCAACAGATCTGTTTAGGAAGAAGTGCAGCCACAGTTCTCCTTGGAGGCCAGGATGACCAAACTTCACGTCTCATACTTTGGACATATTGTCAGGAGGGAGCAGTCGCTGGAGAAGAATATCATGTTTGGTAAGGTGGAGGGTCAGAGAAAAAGAGGAAGGCCCCCAACAAGATGACTGGCCAAGTGGCAGCATCAGTGGACTCAAGCGTGGTAACAGTAGTGATGTTGGCCCAGGATTGGGCAGTGATTCATTCTTCTGTGCATAAGGTCGCTATGGGTCAGTACCGACGGGATGGCACCTAACAAAACACAACAACAATCTTCTAGTTCAATGATATTTTCTTCTGTAGTGTCTAAACTTCTGTGACAATTAAAATATTTATTGTGGATATTATTCTTTTCAGTTTAATTTGGTTTTTGATTTCAATTCTATCGTTACATTTGTTTCCCTTCAACTCATTAAACAGGTAGGATTTTTAAAGTCCTGTCTGTTAATTTGAACACTGATAATCATATGTGGTTCAGTTTCTATTAACGGATTTCTCTCCTGACAATAGGGCACATTTTCCTGCTATTTTTTATAGGCAGTAATATTCTATGGTGGTTAGTGGTTAAGTGATGTAGAGTCGGTTCCGACTTATAGTGACCCTGTACAGGGTTTCCGGGAGCAGAAAATCTCATTTTTCTCCTGTGGAACAGCTGGTAATTTTGGACCCTGGATTAGCAGCCCGATTCTTAACCACTACGCTACCACAGCTCCTTAGTAATATTCTATAGGTTGCTAAGTATTGTGAACATTACACTATTGAATGTCTATATTTTGTTCTTTTCTTTCAAACAGTGTTGAGTTTTGTTCTGGTAAACAATTTACTTGCAGATCAGCTTCATCCTTTCAAAACTTATTTTGAAACTATTTTTAGTCCTGGTGTGGTACTGCAGGTTAATGCACTGGATTGTCAAGTCAGTTTGAACCGCAAGGTTGGTGGTTCAAGCTCACCAGTCACTCCTTGGAAACCCTATATAGAGTTGCTATGAATTGGAACCAACTGGATGGCACTTAACAACAACAATATAAAAGTCATAAGAATCCTGATGTGGCACTGTAGGATCAGCACAAGATTGGCAGTTCAAACTCACCTTGGAAACTTTACACAGGGTTGCTGTGAGTTGGAACTAACTTGAAGATACTTAACAGCAACAGCACAGAAGCCTTTATTCTAGGACTTGTCTAGCTGTGGTGAGGAGTCTTGGTGTGACGCTGTAGGATAAGCACTGCACTACACACTGCAAGGTCGGCAGTTCAAATCCACCAGGTGCTCCACTGAAACCCTACATTGTTGTTAAGTGCCGTCGAGTCGGTTCCGACCCATAGCGACCCTGTATAGGGTTCCCAAGGAGCAGCTGGTGAGCTTGAACCGCCAACCTTACAGTTCAAACGGCTTTGCAGTCTGGCACATTAACTCACAGTGCCACACCAGGACTTCACTTAACGTTAAAACAATTTATAAAGTTCTACACAGAATGTTTCAGATACTCAACAAAGTCTTTTTACTCAAATCAGCAAGACCCTGAAAATCTTTCAAACCAATCCAAATACAGTAGTGGCTCAACTTGAAATGCCCTAATAGTTGTTCTTTGCACAGCCTCATGGATTCTCACCCTACGTTAACACTCCTGAACAGCCCTCTCTGGATTTCTAGAGCTCTTTATCTATGTAGCTTCCTCTGCTCTAGTACTCTGTGCCCAACATTTTCCAGGTACCTCAGTCTCCCTACTCAGGCCGTTGATTATTCAGTTCAGGGAGATCATCATGCTCTGTGTGGTTTCCATCTCCCTGAGTTAATCCAGTGAATATTCCAGGCAGAAATCCAGGATGATTGTAAGGTTTAGCCATGTTTGTTTCTCTTTTCTTAGAAAGCATAGTCCTATGTTGTCTTTCATCAAAATCTGGAAATAATTTTCATATATTGTTCTGTCATTGCCAGAATGTAATACTAAGGAGCTCTGGTAGCATAGTGGTTACAAATCAGGCTGCGAACCACAAGGTCAGCAGTTCGAAACTACCAGCTGTTCCATGGGAGAAAGAGGAGGCGTTCTGCTCCCGTAAAGATTTACAGCCTCGGAAACCCTGTACAGGGTCACTATGAGTCGGAACCGACTCCATGGCACATAGCACTAGCATGTACTAATAATGGTAATCGCTAAGTGAGCTTATTTGCTCATTTATGCTTTCCTTTATTTTTCCAATTTTCTGTCCAATTAATAGAGCAGTATTACAATTAAAAGGTGTTTCAAAAAATAATAAATATTTTACCAAAATCCATGAAAAGGGAAATAAATATCTTTCAAATACAATAAAAGGATGTATGATGAGAAATGGAGAAATGGGCTACCACTACTGACCGCTTTCACCAGGAACACAATAGAAGATGTGGTTAGAATGGATACAACATGTAAATTCATAAAAAAAAGATCAGATTAAGGGATCCCCAAGACTACCATGCTAAAATACTCTACAAATTTGGAACTGAAGCCACTCCCAGGAGCCACCTTTCAGCCAAATAAGAGACTGGACTAAAAATAAACAATAACAGCAATGAGGAATGTGCTCCATGAAACATTCGACTATATAAAACCAAAAGGACAACATTTGCCCAAAAGCAAAGATGAGACGGGAAGGGAAGGAAATGGAAACAGTGACTCAAGGTAGAAACGGAGAGTGTGCCGACACATTGCAGGGACAGCAACCAATGCCATGGACAATGTGTGTATTAATTCTTGAGCGAAAAACTGGTTTTCTGTATAAACTTTCACCTAAAGCACACACAAAAAGTTCATAATCAATATGAGCTAAAATAAAAAAGAAGCAAACAACAATGGACTATCAAAAATCACAAGACACGACAGGGAAGGCAATAAGAGGGAGAAAATGAAGGTAGCGGAAGACACTGGGAGCAATAGAGGTAAATACTGTTTACTGGAGAGGGCTGCAATCATAGCAATGAAACAGGGTATATGATTTGCTGAATGTGAAACTGATGATCTGCTCTGTAAACTGTCACTCAATGTACAATGAAAAGTTCAAAAAAACACACCAGACAATGAAAAGATGAGTAAAGGGGCAACTACACTAGGATTGTTGTTGTTAAGTGCTGTCGAATCGGGTCCAACTCATAACAAACCTTTATAGAACAAACACTGGACTGCTAACCACAAGGTCAGTGGTTCAAACCCACCAGCTGCTCTCAGAAACCCTATATAGGGTTGCTATGAGTCCATCTCACAGAAATTTGTTTCCTAGCATTTGAAATTCTCTGGAAACACTATACAGTGTTACCACAAGTTGGAACCAACTCGATGGCACTTAAAAGCAACAGTAAAACCTGTTAAAGCTTGAATGTATGGCAGAAATCTATCAAAGAAAGAAAACTGAAAATATTTTCCAAAAAAGTGGTTAGACTGCAGCTTGTCAATGACAGAAAACTGGCAAGACCCAGAAAACCACAGCAGTCAGTCCTGTAGACTAAGGTTAATTTCACTGCACTATCTTGTATATAACAGACACTCAAAATTGGCAGTTATTCTCTCTCCATAAAAAACAACAAATGAAGTCGAATATAAATCTGGATTAATGATGTCTAACAAAGAATCTGATTTTCAGAGGTGGATGAGGTTAAGGAGTAGGGCAAAGATTTCTAGAAGGTGGTATTGCAGTCAGCAGCCCAGTTGTCATGGCACACCAGGACTCCTGGTGGTGTAATATGCATACAGTCAGTGTATTAGTCAGCACCTTTCCCCATTACTTCTTAAGTAGTGACAATCCAAAACCACTCAAAATTAGTCAGCAGAGATGAAAAAGTTTTCTAGGTTACTCTAAGATGATTCTACTAAGCTTTGGGGTTGTTCACTTTTAAGATCTCTTCAAAAACTTCATCATTCTATAATATGAGTTCACCTTGTTAAGTGCCGTCGAGTTGGTTCTGACCCATAGCGACCCTGTATAGGGTTTCCGAGGAGCTGCTGGTGAGCTTGAACTGCTGGCCTTGCAGTTCAAATGGCTTTGCTGTCTGGCACATTAACCCACAGCGCCACACCATGACTCCATCATCTTGGGAATCCCCATATCAAAATCTTGGAATCTCCATGTCAAAGTTACCAGGAATATTATTTCAAATGCAGATTCCTGGGCCACATCCTCTGAAATTCCCATGGAAGGCTGGGATATGCTTTTACCACCACCATCCCACATGCTCCTTAAACTCTCTAAAGTTAAGAACCACTGCAGAGTTACTATTATTCCAATTTTACTCTCCTATGCCAAAAATTAAAATTAGCAAAGAGAAGGCAAAGAAAGGAGGCTACTTTTAAATACAACACACCCTGACCTTAGGCTCTACTTTCCACTGCATGCCTATGTCTTCTAAAAGAACTGACACAAAGTAATTATCAGAAGAGGTCCTGTGCCTTATAAGATCTTCAGCAGCATTCTTGGCCTCTACCCACCAGTTGTGACAACCCAAAGTAGCTCCAGGAATTGGTAGATGTGTCTGGGAACAAAATAATTTAGTTGAGAACTAGCTACTGGGATTAAGGAATATGCCAGCGATACATCAAAAAACACTCATGTTTCATTTTTTAAAGTGTGGGTTTTGATTTTAGAGACAATCAGGAGCTTTACGTAGACTGGCAAGAGACTCAGGTTTGACTTATTAATAATTGATTATTTACCATCTGCTAGAAACTGAGGTAAACTCCTCATATGGCTTATCTATCCATCTAATAGCAATCCTATGTACAGCAATAGTAACAGCAACCACTTTTATAGGAGGCACTTAACTATATACCAGACATTTACTCCTAATAGCAACCAATAAAGTAGATACTATTATTATCCTCAGAGTCCCTTGGTTTTGCAAATGGTGAATGTATTCAGCTGCTGACTGAAAAGTTTAGCAATCTAAGTATACCCAGAGACACCTTGAAAAACAGATCTGGTGACCTACTTCCAAAAAAAAAAAAAAAAAATCAGCCACTAAATATACACAATTCTACCCTATTCTGTATGTTTCAGAAATCTAGTGTCAGAACTCAAACTTCACAAGGACTAATAATCAGGATGAGGACAAAGCTGACTCCTACGTGGTGGAGGTAAGACTACCTCCACTTTCCAACTTCTTCACCAATCCCAACATTAGCCATCCTTCCCACCATACTCTCTACTTCTCGGCTGGATTGGAAAATTCTTTGCAAGGGTCACAGAGAACTCACAAGCCATATTCACACTTCCGTGGTTTACTGTTATTGCTGTTAAGTGCCTTCGAGTCAGTTCCAACTCATGGCAAACATGCATAGGGTTTCCAAGGAGCATCTGGGTGGGTTTGAACCACCGACTTTGTGGTCCGCAGTCCAGTGCTGATATTATAGCAGCACACCAGGAGTCACATAATACATTGTTGTGAAGTGCCGTTCAGTCGGTTTAGACACATAGCGACCCTGTATAGAGTTTCCAAGGAGCAGCTGGTGAGCTTGAACCACCGAAATTGCAGTTCAAATGGCTTTGCAGGCTGGCGCATTAACCCACAGCGCCACACCAGGACTCCAGCAACTCTATGGTTGTTATGTGCCGTGGATTCGGTTCCGACTCATAGCGACCATGTACAGGGTTTCCAAGGCTGTAAATCTCTACAGGAGCAGAAAGCCTCAGCTTTCTCCCGCCGAACAGCTGGTAGTTTCCAACTGCTGACCCTGAGGTTAGCAGCCCAATTCATAACCACTTTGCTACCAGAGCTCCTTCACATGGCTTATTAGTGAAGTAATAAACAAGCCACTGATAGCTGCTAGTGTAGCAGCTTGTTCAGCTCTAGCAGATACAACTCAGGAGATAAGATCAACTTCTTCAATCAGGACAACTTCTTGGTCATGCTAGCAAATGACCCATCTCCTCTATGCTAACGAATGACCCTTCTCTCAGCCACGCACACACCTTCTATGCCTTCAGTCTTACTACTGCTAACTGGCCCAGCTCATGGCCAGTGTAGCAGCTGACTTGGTTGCTATCTGCTGTTACCATTAGTTCATTCGGCTGCCACACCCCTTCTCACCACCAGCTCTTCTACCAGACAGGGTCCCTTCCTGGTCTATTCTGCTGCTGGGCCCCTCTAGGCCTTTGCCCTGCTCAGACAAATGCTATTGCTTTTTAGCTCCATCAGCAAGTGTCCAGAGGCTGAGTTCTCTTGTCTCCATGGGCTGGCAAGCCCACCACAGCCATCTCTCAGTCTCTTGGGCCAAGCAGCCCACTATTTCTCTGTCTTCAGTTTTACACACACTTTTTCTTCTCAGTCTATAAAGTTCTCAGCACAGGGACCCCCAAGTCCAAAGGACACACTTTCCTCCAGACTCTCATTGACAGTAGTAAGATCTTCCTTGAACCCCTGTGTGATTAGGATACATAAGCAAAAAATTTCTTGTCAATTTCAAGGCATAGCCTCCCAGCAGGGCCATAAACTGACCAATCCACCTAAGTAACTCAATTCTATCAGCTAGTTTTTATGTACTATTATTTGCACAGCAAATAGATCAATCCTGGTTTAAGGTGCACAAAACAGACAGATCACAGGGCAGACTGTGACCTAAGTAATCATTTTGGCAGAATTATAAACCCAACATCAGAAAGGTCACATATAAAGAGAAACCTATTACACTGTAAATCAAGCTGGATAAAAGTAGCAAACACCCAGAGGTAGAAAAAAACCTGGAACCCCCACCTCCGAGTTGCTTTCCAAAGAACTAGGACAAATTCCTAAATTCAAGGGAGAAATCACCCAAGCTGTTTTTCCAAAGAAATAAGACAAAAGGTCACAGACACAAAAGGAAACTCACTACACCGGTTTCTATATTTAGAAAACCAAAAGGAAGAACAAGCTCAGCATTTCTCAAGCTGAAGGAACTGAAGAAAAAATTCAAGTCTCAACTTGCGATATTGATGGGTCCTGGTGTGGTCCTATGGGTTAATGCACTAGACAACAAAGTCAGTTTCAACCGCAAGGTCAGTGGTTCAAGTTCACCCACTGTTCTTTGGAAACTCTATACAGTGTTGCTATGGGTCAGAACGAACTCAACCGCACTAAACAAAGTAACATGGGCAGACTTCTGGAAAAAGATGGCGGATCGGGTGGAAATACAGTGACAAGCTCCGCTGAGAACAACACAGAATACAGGACCAAGAAAAGAAGGCTCAGGGAATGATCCCAGAACTCTGAAGCATATATAAAGGAATATTTAGAAGGTTGGAAGAATTACAGCTGGGGAGTTTGTGGCAGAAGCAAGAAATCCATTGCTTCCTGGTTCGGGACGCTCAGCTGCTCCAGGAGCAGCCATTTTGTGGGGCGCCAAGCAGGGAAAGGATCAGAGCAGCCACAGATGCCTGACAGAGCCGCAGAGATAGAGGTGTGGACATTCTTTTTTTTTCTTTTTGGTATCTTTTCGTTGGTCCCTTGCTGTCTGTGTACCTCCATTCTGGTAACTATAGGGGTGCCTGAGCTATTGGATACTCCAGCCCCACCCTCAGAGTGTTCTACTACACATGTGCAAAGATCTGCTCGAAATTTAAAGAGACAGTGTCCACTTAAAACCAAACAGCCGACAGATACTCAGCCCAAGAGCTAGCCTTGAACTTTTCTTGTTTGCTTTTTGTTCTGTTTTTTAACACGAGAAAGAGAC
>NW_006408664.1:372446-395505 GCF_000296735.1 Chrysochloris asiatica | reverse complement strand
ACTTTTCAGTCTAGGAGCGGAGGTCCCTAGGACCATCAAGGGAGAAGAGCAGAAAGGGGGACCAGAGAAGCAGTGGTGCCAGGGATGGAGGCAGAGCAGCTGGGGACTTTGGAACCAGAGAAGAAGACGGGTTGTGTGCAAACAACCGAGGGCAGGCTTGCAGGGAATACCCTTTAGTTGGTTGATGATGCATGGAAGGGATTGTAACCATGGCAAGGAAACGATATACAACAGGATCAATGTGAAGCTAATGCCCTCCCATGTAAACTATCACATAATTCACAATAAAGCATTAAAAAAAATAATAATAAGGAATATACAGAGTCACAGTACCAAATATAAATAGTCAATGTTCAATCATTTCAAGAGGAAGTAAATGACCAAAAGCCAATGATGCTGAAGGAAGTAGTCCAAGATACATTAAAGGCAATGGCAAAGAACAAGGCATCAAGAATTGATGGTATACAAATTGAAATCTTTCACAAAATGATGCAGCACTGGAGACACTCACTCATCTATGTCGAAAAATTTGGGCCAACTACCTGGCCAACAAACTGCAAGAGATCCATATATGTGCCTATTTCAAAAATAGGTGACCTAAAGGAATGTGGAAATGATCAGATAATATCATTAATATCACATGCAAGTAAAATTTGCTAAAGAAACGGCTACAACCATACATTGACAGAACTTTCAGAGGTTCAAGCCAGATACAAAGAGGACATTGAATGAGGGATATCAGTGCTGACATCAGATGATCTTGAATCAAAGTAGAAAATACCAGAAAGATGTTTACTTGTGCTTTATTGACTACACAAAGACTTTCAATTGTGTGGATCATGACAAGCTATGGACAACATTGTGAAGAAGGAATACTAGGAGTACTTAAATGTGCTCATGAGAAAGTTGTACATAAACCAAGAGGCAGTTGTTCTAACAGAACAAGGGACACGGAATGGTTTAAAATTAGGAAAGGTGTGCACCCAGGTTGTATTTTTCCACCATACTTATTCAATCTGTATGCTGAGCAAATAATAGAAGAAACTGGATTATATGCAGAAAACCATGACTTCAGGATTGGAAGAAGACTCTTCAACAATCTGCAATATGCAGATGATATAATCTTGCTTGCTGAAAGTGAAGAGGACTTAAAATACTTACTGATGAAGATCAAAGACCACAGACTTCGGTATGGGTTGCATTTCAATGTTTAAAAAAAAAAAAAAAATCCTGACCACTGGACCAATAAATAACTTCCATAGCAATGAAGAAAAATTGAAGTTGTCAAAGACTTCATTTTGCTTGGATCAACCAACAACAGTCAGGGAAGCAGCAATCAAGAAATCAGAAGTATTATATTGGGCAAATCTATTGCACAAGACCTCTTTAAAGTGTTAAAGAGCAAAGAAAGATATCAGTTTGAGAACTAAAAGTAAGCTGAGAACTAAGGTGCGCCTGATCCAAGCCACAGGATTTTCAACAACCTCATATGCATATGAAAGTTAGACAGTGAATAAGGAAGACCTTAGAAGAGTTGATGCATTTGAGTTATTGTGTTGGAGGAGAATATTAGAGGAAAAAGTAGCATGGACTGCCAAAAGAACAAACCAATCTGTGTTGGAAGAAATATAGCCAGAATGCTCCTTCAACTCTCATACTTTGGACATATTATCAGAAGGGACCAGTCCCTGGAAAATGATAATCATGTTTGAAAAGTGAAGGGTCGGAGCAAAAGAGGAAGACCCCCAGTGAGATAGACTGGGCTCAAACGTAGCAACGATTGTGAGGTTGCTGTAGGACCGGACAGAGTTTTATTCTGTTGCGCACAGGGTCTCTATGAGTTGGTACCGATTCGATGGCACCTAACAACAACATAATTTGACCTTAAAAACACAAATATGTCTACTTCTGTAGGTCTCTCAAACATTAACTAAAAATCATTAGAAACCTATAAGTCATAAGCAAGTTGTTTAGAAGTATGTTAAGAATGTGGAAAACAATATTTAAATGAAATTGAGTTTAATGTAACATGCTGTAATAAAATGACATAATATTTGTAAACTAGCCTTGTGATATACATATAAACAAATCTCAAGAAAAAGTGTATCATTCAGGTAATAAGATACCAATCACCAAAGTCTGGCAGTTATCCTGTGAACAAATTCACATGTAAATTTGTGATGAATTGTGACAAATTCACTTATGTTGTTGTTGTTGTGCTGTTGAGTCGGTTCTGACTGATTTGTCGTTGTTATGTGCCATGCAGTCAGTTCCAACTCATAGCGACCCTGTACAGGGTTTCTGAGGCTGTAAATCTTTATGGGAGCAGAAAGCCTCATCTTTCTCCCATGGAACAGCTGGTAGTTTTGAACTGCTGACCTTGCGGTTTACAGCCCGATTCATAACCACTATGCTACCAGAGACAGCGACCTTATATAGGGTTTCCGAGAATCAGCTGGTGAGTTTGAACTGCCAACCTTGCAGTTCAAACTGACCTTGTGGTGAAGTGCTTATCCTATAGCACCATGCCAGGACTCCACATATAAAAAGGCTAAATTTCTTCTCGCTCATGGACAAAAGGCAGAGGCAAACACTGAGAGCTTGCTAACCTCAGCCCCTAGCTACACTGACCTCAGCCCCTAGCTACCAGGGACTTACGCCCAGTTCAACCTAGGATTAAGCCTTTCTCAGGACAGTTCTCAGTAATGGTAAAAACCTGAGATCTACAAATTTGAACTGTAACTATTCAACTAATTTTGCCATTTTTATTTCTACTTACCTGGTTCTAACTGAATGTTGCAAGGTCTTCTTGTGTGCCATGGCAACGCTTCAAGAAACTAAACGAATTTTTGGATTTCACACTTGAGTAGCTATGAATTTTTTAAGATAAAATCCTACATAACATACTCGAGTACACATGGGGTTGCCATGAGTCTGAATCAATCCAATGGCAACTGTCAATAACTAGGCCCATTTTACAAGAGGAAATTGGAAGGGAAAAAAGGTTACCGTGACTGAGATCACAAAACCAGTAAAAGAACCAAGAAGCCCCCTTAGAGAGCTGGATTCCAAAGGTCCTGATTTTAACAACTGCCCTGTAGTTATTTTGCAACTACTACACGGTTGCGATTCAAATCCAGGAGCAGCTCCTTGGAAACCCTATACAGAGTCACCATGAGTCAGAACCAACTCGAGGACACTTAACAACAACAACATATGTGATAAGGAGAGTCCTGGCGTGGCGCTGTATGATAAGCACTGGGTCACAAGGCCAGTTGAATCACAAGGTCAGAGGTTTCAAACTCACTGGTCGATCCTCAGAAACCCTATACAGAGTCACCATGAGTCAGAACCAACCTGACAGCACTTAACTGCAATAACATATATGATATGGAGTCCTGGTGTGGCACTGTAGGATAAGTACTAGACTGCTAACCACAAAGTCAGTGGTTCAAAGTCACCAGCAGCTCATTGGATCCCCTATACAGGGTCACTATGAGTCAGAACCAACTCAACAGCACACATACGTGATATGGAGTCCAGTGTGGCACAATAGGATAAGCACTGAATCACAAGGTCAGTTTGAACCGCAAGGCCAATGGTTCAAATCCACCAGCTGCTTATCAGAAACCCTATATAGGGTCACTCTGAATCAGAACCAACTTGACAGTACACTTAACAACAACATATGTGATATAGACTCCTGTTGTGCTCCTCCTAGAGGATAAGCACTGAACTACTAACACCACAAGGTTGGCAGTTCACACATACCAACTGCTCCTCAGAACCAACTCTACAGCACTTCATGACAACATATGTGACATAGGAATGTGACGGCTCTGTAGAAGCACTGGACTGTTAGAAAGATGAGGCTTTCTGTTCCCGTAAAGATTTACAGCCTCAGAAACCCAATACAGGGTCGCTATGAGTCAGAACTACCTCCACGGCACTTAACACAACATAATAAGTGAAATAACATCAAGAAACTGAGACATAGGGGAGTTAAATAGCTCACCCAAGGCCCCAAAAACAAGTAAGAAATTAACCTGCATTAAATCTTGAGTCTATCTGATTGCAGATCTGGAGCATGATCTCAAGCAGACTACTTTTCCAGAACACAAAGAGTGATGCAGTTGGTTGGGATGGTCATAGTTGGGATGAAGAGGACGGGACAGTTAAAAGAATACTGAAGTAAAATCAGGCGCACTTGACTGTGAAGAAAAAGGACTGCAAGAAACAGAAGATACCCATTTTTTTATAGTGAGTGATTACATAGAAAGTGAAGTCCCCAGCCAAGATAGAGAACATAAAGGTAAGTACAATTCTAAGAAATTACTTCAGATCACAAATGCCAATAAATGTTTCCAAAGTCTTTGTTGCTTTCTAAATATCGAAGAAATCATTGTACATGTTTCTAAAGAGAGAAGAACACTAGAATCAACCCTTCCGTAAGTGAACATCTCAAAATTATTACTGAAAATGGAAAGGAACAAACCTGCAATGCACTTCTGAGCTTGGATAATATTTGACATGTAAGAGACACAGGAAAGGGAGAAAAGCAATGGTGTTCCAGTCTCCTTAACTCAAATGAATGTTCTAGGCTCATAAACGGTGAAAGTGGTTCCTAATTAAGGCTACAAACAATCTCTCCAGGATCAAACCCACTCCAGGATCACAGTCACTGAAATGAAACAAAGTTATGATTTGTTGAATGTAAAACTGATGATCTGCCCTGTAAAACACCTTCACTCAATTCACAAAAAGTTAACAAACAAACAAACAAAAAAAATCACCTCTCCATCCCACTCCAAATACACGTATGTTACATTTAATTATAGGAACTGTTGTTGAGTGCCAAGGAGTTGGTTTTGGTTTCTACTCATAGCGACCCTTTTTAATATTTCTGGAGTCCTGGTGTGGCATTGCGGGTTAATGCACTGGACTAAATGGTTGGTTTGAGCAACAAGATCAGTGGTTCAAGTTCACCAGCTGCTCCTCAGAAATCCTATACAGGATCGCTATGGGTTGGAACCTACTAGATGGCACTTAACAAACAAGGCTTTAAATCTTCAAGGGAGTAGAAAGCCTCATCTTTCTCCAGGGGAGCGGCTGGCAGGCTCGAACTGCAGTCCTGTGGTTTGCAGTCCAGTGCTTATCTTATGAAACCACCAGAAGGCATATATCCCCTGATGCTGGCTGGTCCATGACCCTTGAGTTCAAAACCTCTGCTCTAAATTCCAGGACTTCCAGCTGGTTGATTCCTGTTATCGCTCCTGCTGAGATCTAAATTCCAGCCCAAGATATTATGAATCTACATTTTAATAAGGTTCCCAGGTGATACTTATATCCCCCTGAGGGCTCTGGCTAAAAAGTAGATTTTAAATCAGTAGATCTGGAAGGGGAGGAGGGAGAGAGACCCAAATCTTAGCAGGGGACCGAACCACAATCAATCCAATGGAAGCGCTCATAAATTTTAAGCCCTCTCACAGAAAATACCTCTCGCAACAATACATCATTCAGGAGCCTGTAACTACAAGCTCAGCTGATCTAAAACTGATTATCTCCTTCCATTGCCCCATACACCAAAAACTAGTTTTCTTTCTAAATTTCCCATTTGTGTTAGTGGTCCCATCACTCCCTTTACTGAGGGACAACAGACCAGAAACCAGGGTGACATCTTGGATTCCTCCCTCCCCTTTAACTCTTAATTTAATGTGTTGTTACCAAACAAAATTCTTCATGTTAGTCCCTGCCTTTCCAAACTGCTCAAGTCCCTCGGTCTCTTACCCAAAATACTAAAATTGCTCCTTAGTCAATAAATAAGCAAGCAATACATCTGTGAATTTAAAAAGTGAGATCTAGATACTGGAGTTTAAAAAAAAAAAAAAATTTTTTTTTCTACTCCTAAAATACTCACAGATATTGGGAAAGAAGGATCCATAAAATAAGAAATTAAAATGCACCGTGAAAAGATGCGTGTAAGCGATAACTCAGGTGGAAGAATAAAAAGGCTCTTGTAACAGTCAAAACCCATTTCCCAAAAAATTCCCGTTCATCTCATAATTCCTATGGTTTTTATCACACAGTACTATCTGTCTTGTTCTGCCCTTCACTCGTACTATGTGTTTAAGCACTGTCTCCAAAAATAGGTGTTAAATTTCGCAGGGGTAAAACACCCTGAAGGATTTCTTTTTATCTCCCCAGCACAGTGCACCTTATGGACAGCAGGAACAGAATCAATACTTGTCGAAGGACCGAATGAAGGGATAGGGCAGAAAAGAAAAACATTCACTCAAACTAACAGCGTGTGCTGGACCAGGCACACTTAGGTAATAATACACAAGTCAAAAGGGCAGAGATCCAAGCTGAATTTCCCAAAAAACAAACCAATTTTCTTTCCAAACCACCGGGGTCTCCCATACGCGCTCTAAGTGTTGAAGATGGGGTGAGGTCTAGGGGAAGAGAAGGTTCCCCCATATAAAAACAAAGGGCTTCTTCCAACCTCTTCAAACACGCGCGGACGCCTCCATCACCGACATGTTCCAAGGAAGGGGCCAAGATGACAAGACGACACTTCTCTTCCCCCTTAAAGCCGCGCCCCAAGGGCAATAAGACGAGCAGGGGTGGCGGGGGTCTGGGGGTAGTTTTCCCTCTCGTTTTTACCTGCTTGGCCAAGAACCTGCTCAGCTCGCTGCGGCTCTTCTCGTTCTTAGCAGCAATTAACCTCAGCGGCGCAGACACCACCTCCAGCAAGAGATGCTCCATGGCCTCTGGTTCTCCACCCAGGTCGTCCTCCAGCGCCTCCTGCTTCGCACTCAGCACCTCCAAACTCCCGAGATCCGGACACCTGAAGTGCCACCGACTACGCCCCCCAGGGAAAGCGGCAACCGCCGCTCAGCACTCACGGGGAGAGCTGCCGCACACGTGGGGGAGCACTCGGCGCTCCGCGTCATCATCCCGCGACCGCGACGGCGGGGTGGCCATGGCCCCCGCCCTAACGGCAGCGGAAATGCTGAGCGTCACTATCACGACAATTCCGGGAAACGAGTTAAGCGTCCGTATAGGTAGGATACGTTCAGTGAAGCCGCTTCCTAAGACCTCAGAGTATCACAGGGTCGGAAAGCTAGATAGAAAATTCTCCTAGGCATGAATAGCAAGCCAGTAGAGAGGCATGGGATTCTCAGCCCACCATACTACCCGCCCCCCCATCTCACACACAAAAAGATCGGCAGTAAAAGAAAAGCAGATTCAGCCCCTCCCAGGTTTTACTTCAAGAATGCTAACCTAAGGAGATTCTCACTTAAATGTGCCAAGCATGCCCCTTGCATAGTTGATTATGTTGTTAAGTGCTGTCTAGTCAGTTGTTTTCAATAACCTCATGTGCATGCGAAAGTTAGTGAATAAGAAAGACTGTAGAAAAATTGATTCATTTGAGTTATGGTGTTGGAGGAGAATATTGAAAGTACCATGAACTGCCAAAAGAACAAATAGATCTGTGTTAGAAGAAGTACAACCAGAGTACTTCTCGGAAGCCAGGATGGCCAGACTTTCATACTTTCAACATACTGTCTGGAGAAGGATATCATGTTTGGTAAAGGGGAGGGTCGGAGAAAAAGAGGAAGACCCCAATGAGATGGATTGGCACAGAGGCAGCATCAATGGTCTCAAACGTAGCAACAGTTGTGAGGTTTTACCAGGACCGGGCAGTATTTCATTCTGTTGTGCATAGCATCTTTATGAGTCGGTACCGACTCGATGGCACCTAACAACAGCAATAACAGTTGGTTCTGATTCATGATGGCCTTGTATAGGGTTTCTAAAGAGTGCAGGTAGGTTTGAACTACTGACCTTGTTCTTACCTACAGCGCCACACCAAGACGCCTTAATATTAATTGTGGAAATAAACGCTCATCAATGGGGGAATAGTTAAATAAAGAGCCTTGGTTGGCATAGTAGATTATGTGATGGATTGCTAACAAGATCAGCAGTTGGAGTCCATCACCCTGGCCATGTCTACTGGAAAAAGCTGAGACATTTTGCTCTTAGAAAGATTCATAGCCTCGGAAACCCCATACATGGTTGCTCTGAGTTGGACTTTTTCTTAACCACTTTGGACTTATTATCAGAAGGAGCCAGTCCTTAGAAAAGGCCACAGTGCTTGGTAAAGCAGCGAGTCAGCAAAAAAGAAGAAAATCTTCAGTGAGATGGACTGATACAGTTAGTGCCTGCAGCAATGGGTTCAGACATGGCAACAATTGTGACGATGGTATAGGATAGAGCAGTGTTTTATTCGGTTATACAACACTCTAAGTCAGAATTGACCTGATGGTATTTAACAACAACAACAATATTTGAATTTGAATTTTTGTCTTAGTGTTTGAATGTTTGCTTCTCGGAAATCTCAAACTCCAGTAAAACTTAAAAAAAAAAAAACTAGAAAATCATGCAAAATATATTTACATATAGTATAAGAACACTTTCAAGAAAATTGAGAAGATCCCCAAGTGTATAGCCACACAATGGATGAAAACAATAGCCACACCCAAGTATAATATCATTAAAGAGCACTGGGAATTAAGAGAAACTTTCAAGAACCCACCAGAAAGACAGAAAGGAAAGAGAAGATTACATACAAAAGAAGGATCAAGACTTAGATTGACATTCTTAGCAGAATTACTATTTTTAACAGAACTATTATTGGGTAGGTGGTTTCCTTAAAAATCTATATAACGTTATAATTCCCAGAGATACCGTAACAGCAACACTGGGAATTACAAGTCTGTGGGAGAATTACTTCTAATCTAAAATTAAATATTCACTAAAAATAATCCACTGACATTTTATAAGACACAAAAGACCTAAAAAAATGTGGTTTGTGTTGTTATCATGCATACTTTCTCAGGAATATATTGAAAGACAAACTTCTTTATTAAAAGGGTGTAAACTAAGAAAGAGGAAAACATGAAATTTAGAAAACAGATTTAGCACAGGATGAAAAAGGTAAAACCAATGATCAGGATGACTGGTAGGGGAGATCTCAAGACTTTCAGTGGTATATCAGCAAAAATACTAACATCTATGGGGAGACTAAGGAGCTCTGACAGTGTAGTGTTTACAGGTCGGGCTGCTAACTTCAAGGTCAGCAGTTCGAAACTACCAGTCGTTGCGTGGGAGAAAGAGGAGGCTTTCTGCTCCCATAAAGATTTACAGCCTCAGAAACTCTATACAGGGTGGCTATGAGTTGGAACCAACTCCACGGTACACTACCACCACCACCACCACCACCATAGGGTGACTAAATTAATTACATAATGTACTTAAGTGAGGGGATGAATTAGTGTATATGGTTCATAATCAAGTAAACAAAAATAAAAAACAACTGTTACTATTTCAGGGGAAATAAAAAATTGTATAGAAAGGAAATGTCATCATAGGATACTATATGGTTTAACGGTTTATAAAACATAAAAGATTCATAAATTTGGGTTAAGTATTTTTACATAGAACATAAAATCACAATTTAAAAATTTTGATAAGGTTGAATTCATCAAAATTCAAAACGTTTGTACTTCAGAAGACACTGTTCAGAAATTAAAAAGACATAGGGACCCTAATCCATGTCATACAGACATTAACAACCTATCTAAAAACACAACAAACAGTAGAAGACAAATTAGATGACTAGGACCTTCTAAAAATTAACCATTTCTGTGCCTCAAGAGAGTTCACCACAAAGGTAAAAAGAGCACCTATAGACCGGACAAAAAAATTTGTCAAATGACATATCTGATGAAGGACTAATCTCTAAAATTTATAGACTACTTAAACAGCTCAACAAGAAAAAGACAATCTAATTTTTAAATGGGGATAGAACATGAACAGGCACTGCACCAATTAAGACATTTAGACATCCAACAAACATGTTGTTTGTTATGTGTCATGGAATCAGTTCCATCAAAGTGAACCTGCATAGGGTTTCAGAGGCTGTAGGCTGTAAATCTTTATGAGAGCCTAAAGCCTCATCTTTTTCACCCGCTGAAGATGGGTATTTTGGTACTGCTGACCTTGTGGTTAGTAACTACTATGCTACCAGAGCTCCTTAATCTTTGCCATTGTTGTTGCTGTTGTTGCGGGACATTGAGTCAGTTCCAACCCATAGTGACTCTGCATGGGGTTTCCCAAGGAGCAGCCAGTAAACTTGAATCACTAATCTGATCATGTGGTTCAAACCAACTTTGCAGTCCAGCACATTAACCCACAGATACACACCAAATCAAAACAACAATGAAGTATCATTTCACCCCAGCATTGTAAAGTACCCTCCAGGCAGTTCCTACTCAAAGAGATCCTGTATAAGGAGTCCTGGTGTGGTGGTATAGGATAAGCATGGACCTAAAGATGACTTTGAACCACACTTAATAACAACATAGGGTTTCCAAGGAGCATCTAGTGAGTTTGAACTTCCAACCTTGTGGCTTGCAGCCCAGTGCTTATCCTACAGCACCATTCTAGGAGTCCTCACCCAGCATTAATAACAAACAACCAAACAGAAAAGAAAAAATGCTGGTGAGGATGTGTAAAGATTAGACCCTTAAACTCTGCTGGTGCCCTGCCTTGGAAACCCTATAGGATAGTTGTCTTTATGAGTTGGAATTTACTCAGGGCACTCAACAACATGATGGGCAAATGGGAGGAAGTGGCTAGCAATCAAGGTGGGGAAACGATGAGGTAACCAAGGGGCAGTTTTGTTATAATTTCCAATAACCAAGAGTGCAGACACAGTCTCCTGGTTTCTACAAGTTCTATGAAACGAATTCAGATATTTTATCCGCTAAACAGTTTTCTACTCCTTTTCACCACCACTAGTCTGTCAGTTTGTCGTACTATGGTGGCTTGCGAGTTGCTGTGATTCTGGAAGCTATGCCACTGGTATTTTAAATACCAGCAGGATCACATCCATGGTGTACAGGTTTCAGGGCCGTTTCAAGAGGTAGCATATGCTTAAGAGCCAATGATAGTGAAGGAGGAGGTCCAAGGTGCATTGAAGGAATTGGCAAAGAACAAGGTACCAGGAAGTGATGGAATAAAAGTTGAAATCTTTCAAGAAAGGCAGCACAGGAGGCGCTCACTCATCTCTGCCAAGAAATTTGGAAGACAACTATCTGGCCAACTGATTGGAGGAAATCCGTATTTGTGCCCATTCCAAAGAGAAGTGACCCAGCGGAATGTGGAAATCATCAGACAATATCTTTGATATCCCATGCGAGTAAAGTTTTACTAAAGGTAATACAGAAATAGCTGTAAGCATACATTGACAGAGAACTTCGAGAGGTTCAAGTTGGATTCAGAAGAGGCCGTGGAACGAGGGAGATCATTGCTGATGTCCAATGGATCTTGGCTGAAAGCAGAGAATATCAGAAAGATGTTTACCTGTGCTTTATTAACTATGCAAAGGCTTTTGATTGTGTAGATCATAACAAGCTATGGACAACATTGGGAAGTATAAGTATTCCACAACACTTAATTGTGCTCATGAGGAATCTGTATGTGGACCAAGAGGCAGTTGTTCAAGCAGAACATGGGAACACTGAATGGTTTAAAATTAAGAAAGGTATGTGACAGGGTTGTATTCTTTCACCATACTTATTCAATCTGGATGCTAAGCAAATAATACGAGAAGCTGGGTTCTATGAAGAAAAACATAGCATCAGGATTGGAGGAAGACTCATTAACAACCTGCGATATGCAGATGATACAGCCTTGCTTGCTGAAAGTGAAGAGGACTTGAAATACTGATGAAGATCAAAGAGCACCAGCCTTTGATAAGGTTTACATCTCAGTGTAAAGAAAACAAAATTCCTCACCACTGGACGGATAAACATTCTTATCAATGGAGAAAAGATTGAAATTGTCAAGGACTTCATTCTTCTGACTCAAATATCAACACTCACGGAAGCAGCAGTCAAGAGATCAGACGACGTATTGCATTGGGCAAATCTGCTGCACAAGACCTTTTTCAAGTGTTGAAGAGCAAAGATGTCAGCTTGAAGACTAAGGTGCACCTGACTCAAGCCATGATATTTTCAATAACCTCAGATGCATGTGAAAGCTGGACAGTGATAAGGAAAACCACAGAATTGATGCATTTGAGTTATGATGTTGGAGAATATTGAAAGTGCCATGGGCTGCCAAAAGAACCAACTGATCTATGTTGGAAGAAGTGCAGCCACAGTGTTTCTTGGAGGCCACGATGGCCAAACTTCATGTCTCATATTTCGGACATATTGTCAGGAGGGAACAGTCACTGGAGAAGGATATCATGTTTGGTAAGGTGGAGGGTCAGAGAAAAAGAGGAAGACCTCCAGCAAGATGGATTGACAGAGTGGCAGTATCAGTGGGCTCAAGCGTGGCAACAGTTGTGAGGCTGGCCCAGGATTGGGCAGTGTTTCCTTCTGTTGTGCAGAGTCGCTATCCGCCGACTGGATGGCACCTAACAACAACTCCTTTTCACCCCACTTGACTGACTGTTTTCTCATCCTCAGAGTGCCCAACACCCTGGTTAAGTTGTTTGCCTATCATCCAGAAAGGTGTCAGACGAGGGCAAGGAAAAGTGCTTATTCGTCGTGCTCCCAACGCCATGTCTAGCCTACAGTCGATTCTCAGTAGGCTGTCTAGTACTAGGAATTCTCAAGGTTTACTTCCCTTTCATTAGAAAGCGTCTTCGGCCCTAGTCCTACCCCCGTATGCCCCACCCCTTCCGCAGGAAGCCACGCCCACATATCTTTCACGTCAGTCTAAACCGGGTACCCTTTCCTTAAGACTCACTGAAGACTAGGGGACTTTGGCGCCAACCGTGGTTTTTTTTTCCCTCCCAAAGGCGGGAACTAGTTATGTGCGCCCGGACGCGCCTTGCGTCTGATCTGATTGGTGGTAGACTGTCAGTCCCTCCTCCGCGCCCTGATTTTGCTTCGGCATTGGTGGAAATGCTAGGGAGCCCTGGGTGTCCAGAAAGGAGCCCGGGCTATCGTGGGCCGAACAGGACGGGTAAGTTGCTTGTAGGGGTTTTATCCTAATAGGGCTGCTGGTTAAGAAGCTGCATGGCGCGGTTGTGCTCTTTCGGGACCCGGTACACCCCGGAGAGCCAGAGAGCCGGAAGGCGACCACCTAGGATGGTAGAGGCTGTGGGGGAAGGGCTTCTACTGACTTCCGAGGATCTCAGGTAGTCGCATTCCAGCCTAACACGGGTGCAGCTGCTGGGCTGGCGCTTCGCATCCCTCTGTGATCTCCCAAGAGAGTCCTGGCGCGGGTTGGGAGCGAACTCACGTATGAATTGCCCTTCCGTTCGCTACTCTTGCCCTCCACCCGAAAAGCCAGTATTGCCTTGGGGTGTACTCATAATAGCTCTCTGAGTGCATTCCCAGGGAGAATGTGTTTTTCTTAGCGTCTGGTGGTCATTTATTTTGGTTGCTTCAGAGACTGTTAATTCTCAGAGAAGTTATGTATGATATGGATCGTTTCAGCGCCTAGAAGAATCTTCCTCGAATTACAGTAAATAGGCCTCTAGGATGTGAATGTAGAACTCACTGGATCTGATTTGTGCTTCAGGGGTCTAGTTGGTTTTGACCCTGTGCTTTTCTCTGGCATGTCCCAGTCTCCACAGCTCCAGCTCCAAACCTTTCGCCTCTCAAGCCCCTCCCCCATATCGCTCAGTGCTTCTTTGGTTGCAGGAGAGGGACTTTCAGAGCAAGTATTTTCTCATCTTCCCCAAACGATCTTCTCCCGTCGTTTCCTGCCGTTTTACAAGAGGTTGTCCTTTTTCTTCAAAAAACAAACTTTTCTCTACTGAGTATTTTCGACTTCAGTCTCTTGGTTTTGAAGACAGACCTGGGATCTCATCTCAGCTTGCTACATACTAGCTGTATGACCTTGGTCAACTTTCTTAGTCATCTGTCTTGTTGTAAAGTGCCATAGTAGAATCAGATCTGACCCATAGAGTTCCTGAGGTGCGGCTGGTGAGCTTGAACCGCCAACATTCCAGTTCAAACAGCTTTGCAGCCTTAATTAGTTAATTAATTAATCCACAGCAGAACACTATCTGTCTTTGTTGTTGTTAGGTTCTACCGACTCATAGCGACCTTATGCACAGGATAACGAAACACTGCCCGATCCTGGGCCAACCTCACTACTGTTGCCATGCTTGAGTCCATCGTTGCTGCCACCTGGCCAATCCCTTTTGTTGGGGGTCTTCGTCTTTTTCTGTGACCCTCCATCTTACCAAACATGATCTCCTTTTCCAGTGACTGTTCCTCCTGACAGTATGTCCAAAGTATCAGAGACGAAGTTTGGCCATCTTGGCCTGTAAGGAGCACTCTGGCTGCACTTCTTCCAAAGCAGTTCTGTTGGTTCTTTTGGCAGCCCATGGCACTTTTAGTATTCTCCTTCAACACCATAATTCAAAGACGTAATTTCTTCTATGGTCTTCCTTGTTCACTGTCCAGCTTTCGCATGCATATGAGGTTATTGAAAACACCATGACTTGGGTCACCTCTCTTTGGAATGGGCACAAATACGGATCTCTTCCAATCAGTCGGCCAGATAGTTGTCTTCCAAATTTCTTGGCACAGATGAGTGAGTGCCTCCTGTACCGCCTCACTTTCTTGAAAGATTTCAACTTTCATTCCATCACTTCCTGGTGCCTTTATTTTTGCCAATTCCTTCAATGTACCTTGGACTTCTTCTCTGAGTATCATTGGCTCTTGATCATATGCTCCCTCTTGAAATGGTTGAACATTATCGTTTCCTTTTGGTACAGTGACTCTGTGTATTACTTCCATCTTCTTTTGAAGCGTCCTGCATCATTCAATAATTTGCCCAAAGAATCTTTCAATAACGAAAGTTGAGACTTGAATTTTTTCTTCAGTTCCCCCAGCTTGAGAAATGCTGAGTGTGTTCTTCCTTTTTGGTTTTCTGATTCCAGATCTGTGCACATTTTATTATAATATTTGACTTTATCTTCTCCAGCTGATCTTTGAAATTTTCTGTTCAGCTCTTGGACCTCCTCATTTCTTACGTTTGCTTTAGCATCTCTACGCTGGAGAGCAAGTTTCAGAGTCTCTTCTGACATCCATTTTGACCTTTTCCTTCTTTTTTGTCTTCTTATGACTTTTTGCTCTCTTCATGTATGATGTTCTTGATGTCATCCCACAACTCTTCTGGTCTTCGGTCTTTAGTGTTTAATGCATCAAATCTGTTCTTTCCAATCACCAGTAATGAGCAGTACATCGTGAGTGCATGTTTGGTCAATTTCAGATTGAAGAAGTTGGTAGACTTCTTCGATTTCATCCTCACTGGCTTTAGTGGTTGGTGCATAAATTTGAATAATAGTGGTATTAACTGGACTTCCCTTCAGGCGCCTGGATATTATCCTATCACATACAGCATTTGTACCTCATGACTGATCTAGATATGTTCTTTTCGACGATGAATGCAACACCATTCCTTTTCAATTTGTCATTCCCGGCATAGTAAACCATGTGGTCATCAGATTGAAAATGGCCAATACCAGTCCATTTCAGCTCACTAATGCCTAAAATATCGATGTTTATGTGTTCCATTTCATTTTTGACAACTTTCAATTTTCCCAGATTTGTATTTCGTACATTTCATGTTCTGATTTTTAGTGGATGTTTACAGCTGTTTATCTTCATTTTGAGTTGTGCCCCAACAGCAAATGAAGGTTCTGTGGGCTTTTCTTCCACGAGCGTAACTCCATTCATGTCATCATGGTCAACTCTACTTTGAGGAGGCATCTCTTCTCCAGTCACATTTTGAGTGCCTTCCAACCTGAGGGGCTCATTTTCCAGCACTGTATCTGACAGTGTTTCTCTGCTATTCATAAGGTTTTCAGTGACTAAAGATATGGAAGTAGTTCGTCACTCTTTCTTCCTAGTCTGTCTTTGTCTGGAAGCTCATCTGAAACCTGTCCACCATGGGTGACCTTGCTGGTTATTTAAAATACCGGTGGCATAGCCCTCTGAGTTCACAGCAACTCACAAGCCACCACAGAACGACAGACACAGGAGTGGTGGCCTTTTGGTTTTATGTCAAAACTGTCACTTTAAATTTCGAGGAGATCTGTGCGGATGCGTAGTAGAACCCTCCAGGGATAGGGGTGGGGTATCCATACACTCAGGTATCCCCTCTAGTTACCAGAATGGAGGTGAGCAGTCAGCAAGAGACCAATGAGCAGTGGACAGATACCAAAAAAATGAATTATCCACACCTGTATCTCCTCGGTTCTGTCAGGCGTTCATGGCTGCTCTGATCCTTCTCCCACTTGTTCTCTCCTAAGATGGCGGCTCTGGGAATAGCTGAGTGTCTTGAATTAGAAAACAATGGATTTCTTGATTCTCCTACAAATTACCCTAACTGTTAAGCCTTCCAATCTTCTAAATATTCATTTATATGTGGTTCAGAGTTCCAGCACCATCCCTTGAGCCTGCTTGGCTGGGTATTCTGTGTTGTTGGTGACAGAGCTCCTCACTGCACATCTACCCGATCCACCATCTGCCTTACTCATCTATAAAATGGAAAATAGGATTTTTTGGAGGATTTAAAGTTAATGTATTTTGGAATCTTGGTGTAGCACTGTGGATTAGTGAACTGGACTGCAAAGTTGCTTTGAACTGCAAGGTTGGTGGTTCAAGCTCACCATCTGCTCAGAAACCCTATTACAGGTTCGTTATGGATCAGAACTGACTCAATGGCACTTAACAACAATGTATTTTGAGATATAGGTCAGTGCTTAGCACATAGTGTGCAGTAGTATGTGGTAGCTTTTGGTATTATTAACCATCTTCTTTCTGAACGTTACTGTGTTAGCCTTTCCCAGGAGCCCCAAAATACAGGCCTTCCTTCTCAGTTGGCTTTTTCTCTTTAAATGCTTGTTTTTTTTTCCTCCTCAATTTTAAAAAAGAAACTCTCCTTTAGACTGCCTTTTGGGACATTGTTCTATCACAAAAGGTCAGGTAATCCTTTCTTCATCTGCCTCACCTTCATTTGTGAATTCATTGAAATGAAAAGATTATGTGTGACTTTTGTTGTTGTGTTTAAGTTCCATCTAGTCCTTTCTGACTCACAGCAATTCTGTATAGGGTTTCTGAGGAGCAACTGGTAGGTTTGAGCTGCTGACCGTCTGGTTAGCACTCAAGTTCTTATCCTGCTGCACTACATCAGGATTCCATGTGACTTTGCTACACTTATATTATGGTTCTCAGATTTTTAAACTCGACCTCTGCATTTTTCATACTGAGACCTTCAGTTGGTAGAAGGTGAGAGCATATGTGAAAAAAGACCCTCTTCCCAAGAGATTTTGATGCATACTTGTCATTCCTTTCCTTCCTTCCAGGAGACTTACTAACATTTGTGATTTCGAGAGTGAAATACTCGGCTATCACCAAGAATGATGAGGCCCAAATCATAATACCTATCAATTGTCTTCAAACTGGAATACTACAGTTTTTAGCTGCCTGTTAACCAAATGTCCCACAGATAATTCAACACATTGACTGTGGTTCTCCATATCACTGAGAGCCTGTACTACTAAATGGGTAGGACGGTGGTCAAAGAAAGCTCAGCTATCAAGATGAGTTAAGCGAAAGGAGAATGTCAAGGAAACAGTACAGAAAGGAATGAATAACATGTTTCGGGAGCTGAAAGAAGGCCAGTGATCAAAGCAGACCACTAAGGAATGGTTGAGAATGAATGAAGCTAAGGCTGGCTGGATGGGCAGAGGGCCCAGGTCATGTACTTTTTCTATTTCCCTTGCCATTGTTGTTTCTTTCCCCTGCTACCCCATTCTTCTATTCTTTCCAGTTAATTTTTCTAAAATGCAGATTTGATCATGATGTTCTACTAGATGAATTGAAGTCCAAATATTTGTAAACGAAGTCTCTTGGAGGAGTAATAATACTTCACCTGACTTATTAAACTTCATTTCTCAATCATTGCCTTCATACCTTCTGATTGCTTGTGGGCTTATGGATAGTTGGAGTGAGGGAGCAAACATATATTACCAGAAAGTATATTTGAACCTTGGGACTTCTTAAACTATGTAATAAATGATGGGACTTAAAAGGCAGGTGCTGGTGTATGCCATTATTTTTTCACAAAACATTAGGAAATAGTGGGAAGTTTTTAAGCAGGAAGTGATACCAGCAGGATTCCTTTAGAAGAACTAACAGTTGTGTGTAGCACGTATTTGAAGTTGGGAGATGCAGTGCAGTGAATTATTTTGTACGTCTCTTCTAGCTATAGTCTTTGTAACTTTCACCAAACCATTATTTTTTTCTAATGTGTCTGGGTAAGAGAAGGTAGGGGAAGGTGCGAATAGGGAGATAGGATTCAGTTGTGAATGATTATTTACAGGGTCAGCTGTTATTATAAAAACTTGGAACTGTAACTTGGGTATATAAAATGAGCCATCTCAGACGCAGGAGCAGAGGATCTTACTACCATAAAAGAAGAATCAAGAGTAGAATGTATCCAGTGGACCTCCTGTTATCTGCTCATTGAAATTCCTCACCCCAGGGACAGAAAGCTGGGACAGCAGAGGATCAGCAGCAGCAGAACCAAGAGCTAGAGTTCACTGAACAAGTAAAGTTGAGAGCCTTTGGTCACCAAGTTCACTTGTGGAGTTGGTTCACTTGTAGGTTGCACACTTAATTGGGGAGCTATGTTTGATGACTCATGTGCTCAGCACTTGAGTGGTGTAGAGTACTCTTTGGGCATCTATCAGCAGTGCTAAAAGAGATTTGTAGCATTACTGGACCAAGGCAGAGGATAAGAAACTTAGAGTGAGAGACCAAGGACCAGAGAGAGGCCGATCTGTAACTATGGCTAGGAAGACGCTCTCCTGATTGAAAGAACTGTGCCCTGAGCATTTCTAATCCTGAATTGTAACCTATGCTGCACAAGACCTCTTATAAAGTGTTAAAGATTCAGCAAAGCTGTCAGTTTGAGGACTAAGGTACACCTGACACAGCCTCATGCACGTGAAAGTTGGACAATAAAGAAAGATCGGAGAGGAATCCATGCATTTGAATTATGTTGTTGGAGAAGAATATTAAAAGTACCATGGACTGCAGGAAGAACAAACAGATTTGTCTTTGAAGACTAGAATCAGAATTCTCCTTAGAAGCTAGGATGGTGAGACTTTATCTTTGATACTTAGAACATGTTATCAGGAGGGACCAATCCTTGGAAAAGGATATCATGCTTAGTAAAATGAAGGGTCAGCAAAAAGAGGAAGACCTCAAAAAGATTCAGGTTTTGTATTGTTTCAATTTTTGTGTTTATTTTGTTTGTTCTAGTAGTATTTTCCTGAATGCTTTCATTAAATTTTTTTCTGTGTTCTCTTAGCGTTCCTCAATTTTTTGTGTCAATTCTTTGAAGGTACCTAACTATCATTCCTTTGAATTCTTTCTTTTTCAGTTAGTTTCATTACCCTTTCTTCCTCAGAAACATTTTCTGGCTCTGCATCTTGGTCACTTGTTTGAGCCATTTTATCCTGTTTCTTTGTATAAGCTAAAATTGCTTATTGTCTATGGGGCACTGTGGTGTTGTCACATTTGTATTTAATTAATGATTGTATGTTGATATGTTCTTAGGCTTTCACCAGCTGTCTCCTGTGGTGTAGTTAGAAAATGAAAATGTATACATTGTTCTTGTTAGCCATTCATGCACCTCAGTTTAGGGTGGGTTTGGCTGGGGTTGACTGCTCTCTGTCTTTGATCAGGTGGGAGGGTACGGTTGTGGCTAGACTGTACAGCCATGATTGCTGTCTCCTATTGGATGGAAACAACACACAAACAGAGAAGAAAACAAAAGAGAATAAATAAAAACAAAAGAGAACAAAGAACCAACAGTGAAAAGAGAAAAACAGGCATCAATAAGAAAAAAAAGAATATAATAACTATAATGACAAAAGAAAGACAGGGAAATGGAGCTGTAGAAGAGAAAAATAAGAAAATGAAAGGAACTTTTAAAAATAACTTACAAATAAAGAATCCTGGCTCTGTAGGATCAGCACTGGACTTCTGACTACAGGGTTCAAACCACCAACTGCTTCTTGGAAACCCTATACAGGGTCATTATGAGTCAGAACTGACTTGATGGCACTTAACAAAACTAGCTAAAAGACAAGAGGGAAAGGAAAATGAAGAGAAATATGAGAGGAAATAAAAGGAAGGAAAAATCAGGGAGAAGGAATATGAAGAAAAATAGTGAGTTGTAAAGAAAGATCAAAAGAGAAGAAAAGGGAAAATGAGAAACAGAAGGGAAAACAACAATGGAAAAGAAAGGATAAAACTCAAGGGAGAGTAGTATCCAATCTTCCTGGGTGGGGCTGATGAAAGGAGATTGGGATAGGTCTCTTGTGATACAATAGTGAATAATTGTTATCAGGACTGACTGTGAGGGTTGGAAATGTAAAGGTCGATGTTTTACACCAAAAGGAGGGGAGTGATTGACTTTGCAGTCCAGGAGCCGAGGTCCCTGGGACCATCAAGGGAGAAAGTGGAGTGTGGGACCCTACCCAGAGAAACAGTGACACCAGAGATGAAGACGTGGAAAGATGGAGCAGCTGGGGACTGTAGACCCAGAGAGGGAGAGGGCTGTGTGCTGACCACCCGGGCGGGGGACAGGTTTGTGCGGAATACCCTTTGGTTGTTTGATGATGCATGGAGGAAATTGTAATCATGGCAATTAAATGATACACGATAGGATGAATGTAAAGCTAATGTTCTCCCATGTAAACTATCACATAATTCACAATAAAAACTTAAAAACAAAAAACTCAAGGGAATGAAGTGAAAGAATAAACAAGCAAAAACAATGAAACAAGGACAAAACCAAATCCAAACCAAAACAAACAATGTAGCTGTTGGACCAGGAGAAAAGAAAACTCTGGGGGATTACTGCAAGTCTAGGAGATGACGAGGTGGTCGTGGGAGGGATGTGACAGCAGATTTCCTGGGCCTAGAAGTACCTATTGGCTTTGGTGTTATCTATGTTCAGGGCACTCAATCTGGAAGCAGTTTGTGGAGGTCCTTGATGGAGCTGGTTTCAGTGTCTGTTAGGACCACAGGGCAGCTTGGGGCTGATCAAATTCTCGTCTGGTGGCTCTTCGAGTTCTGTAGGTCTGGATCCAAGCCCATATTAATCCAGGCACCAAAGTGGGCCACCAAAGCAGCACAGCTGACCTTCAGCCTTACACTGATAAGGCTCTGAATTGGAGAGCAGGGTCTGTGCTGAGAGTGAATGAGGGTGGGAGCTGGCCACACATCTGGCCACACACATAGGGTAGCATGGGGAAGAAGAAGGAATTGGCCCTTTCCCATTGCCTGTGTGAATCTGCTATGTAATGCTCCTTCTGTTGCCAGAGCTGCTCACAATATGGTCGACAGGTGTCTGGCCAGCTGTTTACCAGTTTGTCTCCTTTTTTCGCTACTCCTGCTCACCTTCTCTCAGCAAGTACTCAGTCCACTTCTCTTAACTTTTCTTCTGAAGTTCAGGTTCTAAGATGTTCATCTGCATCTGTTTTCCTTTGATATCTTGTATCTTTGTCATAGAAAGCCTGTCTGTGTAATTCATCTGCCTAGCCACCATCTTGCCAAGAGTCCTAGGAAACATCTCCCCCAAGCCAATTTAACAAGAGACAATTACGTAGTGTTGTGAATTGAACTGTGTTTTCCCAGATTATGTGTTGCAAATCCTCTGGTTGTAATCCTATTTGAGAATAGGCTGGGTATTTTTTTTTTTTCCTACTATGTTAACGAGTAGGAAAAAAAAAAACCTGTGTTAGTGTAGGGTGTGCCTAAATTAATCTCTCTAAATTTAAAAGAGCAGAGTAAGTAAGCATCAGATAAGCACAGATGGTGGTGGTGTGCTGTGGAGTCGGTTCTGACTTATAGCGACCCTGTATAGGGTTTTTGAGGCTGTAAATCTTTATGAGACCATGTGAGAAAATACATTTCTGTTTGTTATACTCACCTGTGGTATTTCTGTAATAGCAACACTCGATAACTAAGACAAGTAGTTATAATGGTGACGTGAAACGAATTGGCAAGGAGAGGGGATAGAATCGATAGGAAAAGCATTGCATAAATGAACTATTATGGAATGTTGTTTGTTGTTGTTAAGTGCCCTTGAGTTGGTTCCAAACCTTAGTGACCCTGTATAGGGTTTCCGAGGAGCAACTGGGGAGCTTGCGGTTCAAATGACTGCAGTCCAATGTGTTATCCCACAGCGCCATACCAGGAATGTTAGTGTTACTCAAATAGATTTCAGGGGATGAGCAGATGTTGGTGGATCTTTTTGTTTGTTTTTAACTTGGTGAATTTATGTTTACTGGTTGTTAAATGTTCTACATTTTCTCCCATTCTATCCGGTATCCTCTAATGTGATCTCGTTTAGGGCAGTCGGTAGTGGTAGCCGGGCAGTGTCTATTTCTTCTGGTCTCAGAGTTGTGAAGACTGATGTTCCACATGTTTCATTAGCCCATTGGACTAATTGATTCCAAGCCTCTTGAATTCTTACCACTCTTCCTTCTTCCTCACATGGAGAGACTGGTAGCTGCATTTTAGACAGCTGCTCATGAGCTTTCGAGATCCAGGACGCTGCTTACCCAAGCAGAATGTAGAACATTGTCTTTGTGGACTATGTTATGCCAATTGACCATGGTGTCCCCTGTCACTATGGTCATGAACCACCAGGACCATTGCCTTAAGATGTTGGATAATGTCTAGGAAGTTTTTATCGTTTTGCTTGTTGTATGCTCTATATATTTATAGTTGTGTTTGTATGACAGATAAATTGTTGTTGTTAGGTGCCATCGAGTTGGCAACAACCCATAGCAACCTTATGCACAGCAGAACAAAACACTACCCGATCCTGGGCCAGCCACACTTGAGTCCATCGATGCTGCCACTTGGCCAATCCATCTCGTTGGGGATCTTCCTCTTTTTCTCTGACCCTCCATCTTACCAAACATGATATCCTT
>NW_006408664.1:361805-371211 GCF_000296735.1 Chrysochloris asiatica | reverse complement strand
CATACTGAAGGCTGTGGTCTTTGATTTTCATCAATAAATATTTTAAGTCCTCTTGACTTTTAGCAAGCATGGTTGTAACATCTGCATATCGCAGGTTGTTAATGAGCTGTCCTCCAATCCTGGTTCCGGTTTTTCTTGATATAATCCAGTTTCTTGTTGTTGTTGTTGTGAGTGAAGTTCAGTTGAGTTGATTCCAACCCTGTATAGGGTTTCTGAGGAACAGCTTATGGACTTGAACCACCGACCTTGCAGTTCAAATGGCTTTGCAGTCTGGTGCATTAACCCACAGTGCCACACTAGCTTCTTATAGGTAGTATTAAGTTATCATTAAGAAGCCTCTGAGTTTCTACTGCTAAGAGTCAGTGGTATGATTATGCCATTTGTGATTTTTATAATGACAGTATACTTATCCAACAGTCTGTACTGTAATTATATCAATTCATCTAACTGGCAAGTAGGATAATGCAGTGGACCACAAGGTTGGCAGTTCAAACCAACCAGCCACTCCTCAGAAACCCTACACAGGGTCAGTATAAATTGGAACCAACTTGACAGCACTTAACAATAACAGTACCTCCTGCGGCAGAACCATGACCTTTTCTTTAAGTATGAATATAATGATTAAGGGTCACCTGTAGCGCTGTAGAATCAGCATTGGACTGCCAACCACAAAGTCAGCAATTCAGACCTTTGATGTTGTTGTTGTTAAGTACTGTCGAGTTGATTCCAACCCATAGCATAGGGTTTCCAAGGAGCAGCTGGTGAGCTTGAAACCTACCAGAAGCTTATTCTTGGAAATCCTATTTACTATCAATTGGAACTGACTTGTCTGCACTAACAACATAATGACTAGAGTTCTGACTTCTTTCTTGCATAAAGCATACCCTAATACATTGCCTTTAATAGCCCCCTTTTATTTAATAAGTACAGTAATAAAGTAGATACTTGTGAATCTATATGAGTACAGATTTGCTAGATTTTCTCTTCTGGTGTTAGGGATTATATTGCCCCACTTGATTTGATTAGCAATCCTGGTTGTGTGTGTGTGTGTGTGTGTTGCTACTCAATTTTCGTTCTTTTCAAAGTGTTTAGTCTAATTAGAAATAAGCCCTCTTACTTAACGCAATCTTTCATCATAGTATTACTTAGAAGAATTAAGTTACTGTCATAATTGGATTTGGTAATAAATGCTCTTGGTAAGTGTCCGTCTCAGTTGGTGAGAGATGGTAGGCTGGCTAGCAGGGACTTTCAATTGCCCCAGGTAGCCACAGTAGCCATAGGCATTAATGAACAAGTTTTGATTAATGTAGAATGTCAGATAAGTTGATTAAGAATGGGTTTTTGTTTATGCTGTTTTAGACTCTTAAACATTGCTTCCAGTCTTGCCACTACATATAATTCTCTGATAAGTATATTTGTGCATACATCTTTGTAACTATGTGTTTTATATGTTAGAACAGGTTGCTAGATGTGAAGTTATTGAGCCAACGTGTTTCCATTTAAAAACTTGATGGTAGTGATAGTGGTTATATGCTGTGGATTTGGTTCTGACTCATAGTGACTGTGTATAGGGGTTCCAAAGCTGTAAATCTTTAAGGGAGAAGAAAGCCTCATCTTTCTCTTATGGAACCTCTGGTAGTTTCAAACTGCTGACTTTGAGATTAGCAGCCCAACTTGTAACCACTACGCATGCAGAGCTCCTTTTTAAAAATTAAGTGCTGTAGAGTTGGTTTCAACTCAGAGTAACCCTGCCTGCATAGGGTTTCTGGGACCAGCTGATGAGCTTGAACCGCTGACCTTGCAGTTCAAACCGACTTTATAGTCCAGTACATTAACCCACAGCACCAAACTAGTACTCCTTTCAAAACAGTACATACATAAATTAATTAGTTAGGCAAAATAAAGAATGACAGCTAACAATATAAGCAAATTTGTCAAAGAAGAGAGTTCTAACTCTTCTGGTAATAAAAGTTTTTTTGTTTCTGTTTTTAAATGTTTTAACAAAAGAGGTTTGGCTAACAAATGTTTCTTTTAGTCAACCATGGAAGCTTATTGGTGATACAGTACCCACGATTTTTACTGGGGCTTGGTTATATAGTCAGGTCTGCCTGGCAGGTACCAAATTTTAGACCTGCAGAAGAAAAGCAGGTATTTCACATAAATCATATTGCCTACATAAACAGTTTACACACATTGAACCAGTTCTGGGAATGGTAGGAAGCTTTCTGGGAGCTCAAGTTTTCAGACACCAGCCAAGGACCAGCCTTGAACTCAGAACTTTGTAAGATAGTCAAGCCTGCTTTGCTATTGTTGGGGTAGTTCATTGTTTGAATTTGCATTTCTTAATTATTGGTGCACAACTTTTTGTGTAAAAAACTTTTTGTGTATACGTATTTTTTTTTAATGAATTGTTCCTGTCATTTGCTTCTATTTGTACTAGGCCTAAGTGATTTTTTTTGAGTGATTGTTACTTGTTAGTAGCAGTACTTGTATGTGTGCATATGTGGTTGGTGTGGCTCATTTTAGTGCAAAGTTAATTTGTATGTCAGCCTGTAGTCTAAAATTAGCATGTTTACTTTGTGACATGGCTTAACCATACTAGCAAGTTTACAATTTGTAAATCACAGATCTACTTTTAAGGGTGGTAGAAAGTGACCTTTATTGACATTTGAAAGTTGCTTTCTAACTTAAAACTAGGCTTGTTCTTTAAATTGTAAGGTTGATTTTAACAGTGGAAAATCTTTTATTTTAATGTTAGATGGCGACTATCAAAAGGAAATAGATCATGGCAGCAGATGATGACAATGGTGATGGAACAAGTTTATTTGATGTCTTTTCTGGTAAGAGCTAGGATTTTCAGTCACCTTTCTACAATTTTTAATTATAAAATTATGTACTTATTCTTTCTCCCACACATAAAGTGAATTAATCAAGTGAAATGTCAGCTGCATAGGGAATGCTTAGTAAGTTTGTGAACATTTTTGTATATTTTCAAGCCTCTGTTGTTGTTGTTAAGTACCTTTGAGCCTTTTCTGACAGTAGTGACCCTGTATGGGGTTTCTGAGGAGTGGCTGATGAGTTTGAACTGCCGACTTTGTGGTTTAAATTGACCTTGCGGTTGAGTGCTTATCATATAGTGCCACACATGGACTCTAATCATGTTCATATTAGCAATTTTATTAGTAATATTTGGTAATGGTAAGGAGCTCTGGTAGCATAGTGGTTATGAATTGGGCTGTGAAACTCAAGGTCAGCAGTTCGAAACTATCAGCTGCTCTGCAGGAGAAAGATGAGGCTTTCTGCTCCCATAAAGATTCACAGCCTGGGAAACCCTGTTCAGGGTCGCTATGGGTCGGAACCGACTCAACGACGGCACATAACAACAACAACATATGTCCAAAAAATATATCATAGAGGTATTTGTTACTCTTGAAGTTAATAAATGCCGTGATGTTTATGCTCAGAAATTTTGATAGATCACCATAATATATTGTTACTTTGATAAAGAAGTAGCCAAGACTCAATACAGTAAGTCCCTGGGGTTGTGAATGGTTGTGAGTGTGTAACATTGGACAATTAGTACTTGCCCTTTTATGTTATGTAAATTTGTCTTCACTTTGAAAATGATTGTTGCAACAAATTCTTCTCCCAGTAACTTTGACTTGGTGCACATGCAGCTTTAAGATTATTGAAAAGACTTTGAGTCTTGTCTTGCATTAAAATGAGGTTAAGTATTGTCTTGCATTAAAATAAAGTATTGTATTACATGTTCAGACTACATACAAATTTGACTTAGAGACACACCTAGGAACAGATTTCATTTGTAACAAAAGGGCTGCCTGTAATAAATGAATTTACCAAATAAAAATATTTTTAATAGTATGTAGAATGTCAACTTCCAAATCCCACCAGGCCATTTACTTTCTAGTTCTTTTGTCTTAATTGTAATTATACTATGTTGTTTGTTAAGTGCTGTTGAGTTGATTCTGACTCATAACGACCCTGTATAGGGTTTCCGCAGAGCAACTGGTGGGTTTAAACTGGTGATCTTTCGGTTAGTAGTTCAGTGTTTATCATGCAGAGTTACAACTTTGTAGTTTAAACCACCAACTTCGCAGTTCAAACCAACCTTGTGGTCCAGTGCAGTATTCTGCAGCGCCTCACCAGGACTCCCATTATGCTATGACAGCCTCATTAAATATTTTTGAGATTATGTTGTTAATTTGTTGTTGTCACATGCCATCAAGTTGGTCCTGACTCAGTAACCCTGTATAGAGTTTCTGAGGAGTGACTGGTGGGTTTAAACTGCTGACATTTCATTTAGCAAGCAGTTCAGCGCTTATCCTACAGAGTTACACCAGAGACTCTGGTCAATTTCTGTTGAATGATAAAAATAGTATAAAACATATGCAATACAATTGCATATTTGCATAACCATTTTTTATGGATATACAGATAAGCTGAATGGGTGGGGAAGGGTGAGCAGTAGTCTACCCACAAGTATATAAAGATTGACAGAGGCTATTTGTACATGGTTGTCCATGTTTGCTAGAAACATATTCATGAATGTGATAGAGCATACATGAGGCAAAGTTATGAAAACTTCTTAGATGTTATCAGACACCTTGAGGGAATGAATTGCTGGGCCTGGGCGCTCAGGACCCTAGTCTCAGGGGACACCACGGTCAGTTGATATAGCATAGTCCACAAAGACAATGTTCTATATCATACTTTTGTTGAGTAGTAACTGGGATCTTAAAAATTCATGAGTGGACACTGAGGTCCAACTCTTGGTCTTTTCCTGTCTGGAGCAAGAAGAGTGGTGAAAATTGAAGACACCTGGTGCATATGAACATCAGACTCCACAACCCTGACCTGAGACCAGAAGAACTAGATGGTGCTCGAATACTAAATCTTCTGAAAGGGATTACATATACAGGTCCTGCATAGAGTAGGAAAAAATGTGGAACAAAATTCAAAATCATTAAAAAAAAAAAAAAAGAACCAGGTTTACTGGTCAGATAGAGACTGATGGAACCCCTTGATCGCCTGCCCTTCAGGTCTGGAACTGAACTCACATCCCCACAATTCACTTTTCAGCCAACCAATATATTGATATATAGGGAAACAGGAATACTAGTAAGATGGTACACACTATGGTCAACCATATGAGATTAAAAGGGCAACATTTACCTAAGGACAAGAATTGAGGGTATTGTAGTCATTGAGATGATATGAAGCTTATGATTTGTTGAATGTAAAACTTATAAACTGCTGTGTAAATTTTCCTCAATTCACAATAGAAGTTAAATAAAATGCTTTAAAATTTTATAGATGTTCATAATATGGAAGTGTGTACACCAAATATTGTCAGTTTTTATTGTTGCAAACTGGTATCTCTTGTTTCCATTTTCAATCTCTAATTTCTGTTTGGAGTCCTGATAGGATAAAGGTCTGGACTGCTTACTGCAAAGTTGGAGGTTCATATTCCATCAGCTGCTCCTCAGAAACTGTATACAGGGTGTCTGTGAGTGAACTGATTCGATTCGAAGGTACTTAAGGACAACAACACATTTCTGTTTATCTGTTGTTGTTAAGTACCATGGAGTGAGTTCCGACTCATAGTGTCCCTGCACCCTGCACAGGGTTTCCGAGGCTGTAAATCTTCACAGGGGTAGAAAGCCTCATCTGTCTCCTGCGGAACGGCAGGTAGTTTCGAACTACCAACCTTGAGGTTATCAGCCTGATTCGTAACCACTACTTCTGTTTATCTAGAAATGTCCAAATTTTACTGTTGTATTTGATGGACACCTTTGCTGAGTATATTATTCTTCTTGTTGAATGCCCTTGAGTCCGTTCCCAGTCATAGTGACCCTGTATAGGGTTTCCAAGGAGCGGCTGGTGAGTTTGAATCACCCACCTTGTGGTTCAAACCGACCTTGCCATCCAGTGCTGGTGGGCAGTTTTTTCTTTTAGAATTTAATATATGTTGTTCCATTGTTTTCTTGCCTGCATGTGATCTGCTGAGAAGTAGGTCATAACTCTTTTTAGTTCTCCTTTGTAGGTGATTTTTCTTTATTCCAAACCAATCTCAGGATTCATTCTTTGTCCTTGAACAGTTTAATTATAATTTAGTGATTTTCTTTCGGGTCTGTCCAGTTTGGAGTTCATTCAGCTCTTTTTGTTTTTGTTTTTTTCGATTGTTTATCTAGCATAGGGGTGGGGAACCTTTTTTTGCCAAGGGCCATTTGGATATTTATAACATCATTCATGGGTTATACTAAATTAGCAACTTAAAAAAATTTGCCTGCTATATATGGTCAAACATTTAACTAACTCACTCCTCATGTGATGGCTGGAACTGTGGTTGTCTTGGTTGGGCCAGCTCAAATGATTTTACAGACCTTATACTGCTGATAAGTTTGAACTGCCAACCTTGTGATTCAAACCAAACTTGTGATCCCGTGCTTATCCTATAGAGCCACACTGAGACTCTTGTATCTGTTCTATGTTGTTGTTAAGTGCTGTTGAGTTAGCTCTGACCCATAGTGACCCTGTACAGGAGCGGCTGGTGGGTTTAAACCGCTGACCTTGCCATTCAAACTGACCTTGCATTCCAGCGACTTATCTTACAGCACCTGTATCTGTAGTCAGTAGTAGTAACAGTTAGGTGCCATCAAGTCAATACTAACTCATAGTGACCCTATGCACAATAGAAGAAAACACTGCCTGTTCCTGGGCCAACCTCACAAACATTGCTAGTCCTGAGCCCATCACTGCCGCCAATAGTGCCAGTCCATATCATTGGGGGTCTTCCTCTTTTTCTCTGACCCTCTACGTTACCAAACATGATATCCTTCTCCAGGGACTGGTCCCTGTTGATAATATGTCTGAAGCATGGGAGACGAAGTCTGGCCATCCTGGCTTCCAAGGAGCACTCTGGCTGTATTTCTTCCAACACATCTGTTTGTTCTTCTGGCAGCCCATGGTACTTCTAATATTCTTCTCCAATACCATCACTCAAATGCATCAATTCTTCTACAGTTTTCCTTATTCACCGTCCCAACTTTCACATGCGTATGAGGCTACTGAAAATACCATGGGTTGGGTCAGGCACACCAAAGTCTCCAAGCTGACATCTTTGCTCTTCAACACTTTAAAAAAAGTCTTGTGCAGCAGATTTGCTTAATGTAGTACGTCATCTGATTTCTTGACTGCTGCTTCCATGAGTGCTGATAGTTGATCCAAGAAGAATGAAGTCTTTGACAACTTCAATCTTTTCTCCATTTATATGGATATTGTTTATTGGTCCAGTGGTGAGAGTTGAAGTCCTCTTGATTTCAGCAAGCAAGTTATATCATCTGCATATCACAGGTTGTTAATGACTCTTCCTCCAATCTTAATGCCATGTTTTTCTTCTTATAATCCAGCTTTTAGGATTATTTGCTTAGCATACAGATTGTGTAAATATGATAAAACAATACAACCTGGCTCATACCACCTTTCCTAATTTTAAACCATTCAGTGTTCCCTTGTTCTTTGGTGGCTTGTGTATGTGTTGCTGTGGTGGCTTGTGTGTTTGTTGCTGTGATTCTGGAAGCTGTGCCACAGGTTATTTTGAATGCCAGAAGGGTCACTCACATTGGACAGGTTTTAGAGCTTCCAGATGAAGACAGACTAGGAAGAAAGAGAGACAAACTACTTCCAGATACTTTGGTCACTAAAAAATCTTATCAATAGCCATGGAACACTGTCAGCCTGTATCTACAGCTGCCCCCAAAAGCTCAAATTGACTGTGCTGCTCCAGGCTAGTTCGATTTTCTTCTCTCACTAGTTCTTTAACTCCTCTTAGTCAGAACTCAGTCTACCTCTCTATCCTATCCTATGAAGTTCAAGATTCTAGGATCACCATCTATATCCATTTCATTTGATCTCCCATGTCCACGTTTCAGTGAGTCTGCTCAATGCATTTGCCTGCTGCACTGTCTTCCTCCAGAAGTCCACGTGGACATATTTTAAAAATAGTTTACAGTGAAAATTTTGCAATGTATAAGTTTCCATCTGAATTTCACAGTTTTGAATGGCTCCAGCAAGGTGACGATTTTGCACAGAACCCTATAAATTAAGGATGATGGGAACTCACCCAGTGATGCTTTCTTCTTCTAGATGTTGACTCCCCTCTAGTTTCTGACTGCTTCTCATTGTTCTCTCATTCTTCAGTTAGCTTTTAGTACTTTGTTTAGAATTTATGTTGTTATTTGCAAGAGAATTGGTCTGATAGAAACAACTTTGCTATTGCAACTAGAATCCCCTCACTATGTTTTTGAAAGTAATTAAAAAAATAAAAGTAAAGCTTTATTACATTTAAATGCCATCAAGAATCTATCTTGCTACTTAAAAGGATATAGAAAACTTAGTCTTTATTTGAGTAAAAGAAAAAGTCTCTTCATGGCCCTTCAGAGTAAGAATGGAAACACTACTAAACGTATAATCACGTTTAACTAGTTTTTACTTTCATTGCAGCTTCTCCACTTAACAATGATGACGGCTCTTTGGACATATATGCTGGGTTGGACAGTGCTGTTTCTGGTAAGTAGATTCTATAACATAGCTTTAATTTGTTTGATAGGTTTATTGCAAGTATGTACTTAAGTATAAGGCGCCTTCAGTTCAGAATTTTTCCATGAACTTTTTGAAGTCCCTTGTACTTAATTATTTTCTTTCTCAAAACTTGACCAGTAAAACATGTTGTTTGGTGCCATCTAGTCGGTACTGACTCATAGTGACCTTATGCACAGCAGAACAAAACACTGCCTGATCCTGGGCCAACCTCACTACTGTTGCCACGCTTGAGTCCATCGATGCTGCCACTTGGCCAATCCATCTCATTGAGGGTCTTCCTCTTTTTCTCTGACCCTCCACCTTACAAAACATGATATCCTTCTCCAGTGTCTGGTCCCTCCTGACAATATGTCCAAAGTATGAGAGATCAAGTTTGGCCATCTTGGCCTCCAAGGAGCACTCTGGAGTGCTCATGCATAAAGTTATTGAACCTTATATATACCATGGCTTGGGTCAGGCGCACCTTAGTCCTCAAGCTGATATCTCTGCTGTTCAACATTTCAAAAAGGTCTTTGCAGCAGATTTGCCTAATGCAACACATCGTTTTATTTCTTGACTGCTGCTTCTGTGAGTGTTGGTAGTTGACCCAAGAAGAATGAAGTCCTTGACAACTTCAATCTTTTCTCCATTGATAAGAACGTTGTTAATTGGTCCAGTGGTGAGGATTTTTGTTTTCTTTATGTTGAGATGTAATCCATATGGAAGGCTGTGCTCTTTGATCTTCATCAGTAAATGTTTTAAGTCCTCTTCACTGTCAGCAAGCAAAGTTGCATCATCTGCATAT
>NW_006408664.1:320902-360190 GCF_000296735.1 Chrysochloris asiatica | reverse complement strand
TATTATCTGCAAGTGTGGGTGTTCTTATGCATATGCCCTCTCTTATCAGCTGGACGCTTCACTCTCTACTCTAGTCCTCTGATTCTGGACCCAAGAGTCCTCATCGACCATTTCATTTTGGTACAGTGACTCTGTGTATTCTGTCTTCTCTTGATACTTACTACATCATTCTATAATTTGCCCAGAGAATCTTTCAATAATGAAGTCGAGGCTTGAATTTCTTCTTCAGTACCCCAGCTTGATGCTGAATGTGTTCTTCCTTTTTGGTTTTCTGACTCCAGATCTTTGCACATTTTTAATAATATTTGGCTTTACATTCTTGAGCTGATCTTTGAAATTTTCTGTTCAGCTCTTGGACCTCCTCATTTCTTCCATTTACTTTAGCATTTCTACACTGGAGAGTAAGTTTCAGTTCTCTTCTGACATCCATTTTGACCTTTTTCTTATTTCTTGTCTTCTTAATGACTTTTTGCTTTCTTCATGTATGAAGTTCTTGATGTCATCCCACAACTCTCTGGCCTTCGGTCTTTAGTGTTTAATGTATCAAATCTTTTCGTCAGATGATCTCTAAATTCAGTTGGGATATATTCAAGGTCATATTTTGGCTCTCGTGGACTTGTTTTCATTTTCTTCAACTTCAGTTTGAATTTGCATCAGACCACAGTCTGCCCCTGGCCTTGTTTTGACTGATGATATGGAGCTTTTCCATCATCTCCTTCCGCAGATGTAGTCAGTTTGATTTCTATGTGTTCCATATGGTAAGGTCCATGTGTATAGTCATCTCTTATACTGTCTAAAGAAGGTGTTTTAAATGAACAAATCATTGATTTTGCAGAATTTTATCATGCATTCTCCAGCATCATTTCTATCACCAAGGCCATATTTTCCAACTACTGATCCTTCCTCTTTGCTCCCAACCTTTGTATTCCAATCACCAGTAGTGATCAATACATCTTGGTTGCATGTTTGATCCATTTCAGATTGAAGAAGTTGGTAGAACTCTTCTATTTCATCCTCACTGACTTTAGTGGTTGGTACGTAAATTTGAATAATAGTGGTATTAACTGGTCTTCCCTGTAGGTGCATGGATATTATCCTATCACAGACAGCGTTGTACCTCATGAGTGATCTGGATATGTTCTTTTCGACAATGAATGCAACACCATTCCTCTTCAATTTGTCATTTCTAGCATAGTAAACCATGTGGTCATCAGATTCAAAATGGCCAATACCAGTCCATTTCAGCTCACTAATATACCAATGGTTTATGAGTTTCATTTCATTTTTTGGCAACTTCCAATTTTCTCAGATTCATACTTCTTACATTCCATGTTCTGACTTTTCAGTGGATGTTTACAGCTGGTTCGCTTCATTTTGAGTTGTGCCCCATCAGCAAATTCTCCCGCGGGCTTTACTCCATTAGTGTCGTCACAGTCAACTCTACTTTGAGGAGGCAGCTCTTCCCCAGTCACATTTTGAGTGCCTTCCAACCTGAGGGGCTCATTATCTGGCACTATATCTGACAGTGTTTCCCTGCTATTCATAAGGTTTTCAGCGACTAGTAGTTTGTCACTCCTTCCTATTCTGTCTTCGTCTGGAAGCTCATCTGAAACCTGTCCACTTTGGGTGACCCTGCTGGTATTTAAAATACCAGTGGCGGCGTAGCTTTCAGAATCACAGCAACTCACAAGCAACCACAGTATGACAAACTGATCTATGTGTGGTGGCATTAAAACATATTAACCAACAAATAATGTTATTCATGTGGGTCTCAGAATTAATTGGACCTTGTGTAAAAATATTTTATTACATTTTAATACAACTTATGGTAGGGTGTGTACATTGTGTTACTACTCATACTGTCATAGTTATATATTATAAAATTTATAACTACTATGACCTGACCTTGTGCTATTGAGTCGGTTCCAACTCATATCAGTCCTCTGTGGGGTTTCTGAGGAATGGCTGGTGAGCTTGAACTGCTAACCTTTAGTTCAAACCAATCTTGCCTTCCAGTGCATTGACATGTTTATTTGCAAATGAATCAGTAATATTGTGATGTGCAGAGTTTGATGACCTGTTCAGGTTAGACATGCTTTTCATAATCTAATCTTTGAAAGCTTTGAACAAATATAATCCTCACATTTTATTAGTTGATGTCAGTATTTAAGGTAAACTAGGCTTCCAGCTCTCATCTCTGAAATTAGTATTGCTGTTCACAGCTGTCAAGTTGGATTTGACTCCTAGCGGTCCTGTATAGCAGGGCTTGGGAACCTTTTTTCTGCCAAAGTTTATTACATCATTCGTTGTTGTTATTGTTGTTATGTGCCGTGGAGTCAGTTCTGACTCATAGCGACCCTGTACAGGGTTTCCGAGGCTGTAAATCTTTACGGGAGCAGAATGCCTCATCTTTCTCCTGTGGAACAGCTGGTAGTTTCAAACTGCTGACCTTGAGGTTCACAGCCCGATTCATAACCACTACGCTACCAGAGCCAAAATTTATTACATCATTCGTGGGCCATACAAAATTATCAACTTAAAGATTAGCATGCTGTATTTGGGCCAATATTTAATTAACTCACCCCTAAATTGCCCAGAGTGCTCCTTGGAGGCCACGATAGCCAAACTTCGTCTTTCATACTTTGGACGTATTGTCAGGAAGGACTAGTCGCTGGAGAGGGATAGCATGTTTGATAATAAGGTGGAAGGTCACAGAAAAAGAGGAAGACCCCCAACAAGATGGATTGGCCAAGTGGCAGCATCAGTGGGCTCAAGTGTGGCAACAGTAGTGAGGTTGGCCTAGGATCAGGCAGTGTTTCGTTCTGCTGTGCATATAGTGGCTATGAGTCGGTACTGACTCGAGGACACCTAACAACAACAAAAATCACCCCTGTTTGGTGCTATGGGTTAATGCCCTGGACTGCAAAGTTGGTTTGAACCGCAAGATCAGTGGTTCAAGCTCACCATCTGCTTCTTGGAAATCCTATACAAGATTGCTATGGGTCAGAACTGACTCAGTAGCACTTAACACCAACAACTACTCACCCTTAAAGAAGCTATGGTAGTGTGTTGGTTACAAGTCGGGCTGCTAAACTCAAGGTCACCATTTCAAAACTACCAGCTGTTAGTGGGAGACAAGATGAAGCTTTCTGCTTCCATAAAGACTTACAGCCTTGGAAACCCTATATAGGGTTGCTGTGAGTCAGAACCAACTCCACAGCATATTACCACCACCACCACCACCAATGAAGTCCTGCTGTGGCATTATAGAATAAGCACTTGATTACTAGGTCAGTTTGAACTGCAAGTTGGCAGTTCAAATTCACCAGCCACTCAGAAACCCTATACAAGATTGCTCTGAATTGGAACCAACTCCACTGCATTGACTCCATGGCATTTAACAGCAACAGTGGAGTTCTTGGTGTGGCTCTGTGGGATAAAGTACTGGATCACAAGGTTGATTTGAATCACAAGGTCAGTGGTTTCAAACTCACTAGCCATTCTTTGGAAACCCTTTATAGAGTCACTATAAGTTGGAACCGACAACAACAACAAAATGTGATGACTGGAACCGTGGTTGCCTTAACAGGGCCAGACCAAAGATTCTGTAAGCTGATGTTCCCTACTCCTGCTTGGTAGGGTTTCCTAGGAGTAGCCTGGTGGGTTTGAACTGCCGACCTTGTGATTCACAATCCAGTGCTGATCCTACAACACCACACCAGGAGTCCAGATTTGACTAAGATGCTAGACGTGGAGGAATACATAGTCCTTTGAGATGGACACAACATAAAAATCATAACATTTATTTAATAATGTAAGGGTATTTTTTGTTTGTTTGTCTTAGACATTGCTTCCAAATCCTGTGTGCCATCCAGAAATTGTTTGGATTTATATGAAGAGATCTTGACTGAAGAAGGAACTGCAAAGGAGGCAACATATAATGATGTATGGACTTCCATGATTATTAAGGACAGCTGTGTTTTTTGTAGCTCCTAAAGAGTAGGCATCTGCTTGGTAGATAGTCTGTATTTAAGAACTAGTTCTTAAAGCTAAAAGAATATTTAAGTCAATTTCCACCTTCATATATTCTTTTTAAAAGAATGTTTTCTGAAGCCTTGTCAAAATTTAGTTATAAATTTTGACTAAATTTAAATGTTTGAATATATAAAATTTCAGCAAGCAATCAATGTGATTTAATATTATCTGTTCATGGTTTATAATAGGTTATATTGCATGTTGCATAACATTTACCAAACCGTATCATAAAAAGTTTTCCTACTTTATTTGAATTTTAAAATTTGGAGATTGAATGTTACGCTAAACAAAATGCATTGTTAAATAGAGCCAATGTTGAAAACCAGTAATCTTACTCAGTACCTGTTAGAAGTGGACCTCATGTACTCTTAATGGATTGATATATAAAATATTAAGTGTTTTTAATGACATTTAAGCTAAGAAAACAATTAGGATAATGATTAAATTGATCCTTTCATGTTTCACAGTTGCACGTAGAATATGAAAAATGTCAGCTGCAAATGAAAGAACTGATGAAAAAGTATAAGGAAATACAGACACAGGTAGGATTATAATGAACTTTTTATTTTTGCTTTTTTAGCTTTTTGATTGAAAAATTATTTTTTATTATAAAAACCAAAATGGTAGTTTTGATAGCTTATAAGGAAACTTGTTTTATTATTAAATGAAATATCAAATACAGCAAAACATGCCTTATTTCCTGAGTTGATGAAATTCGTACAGGAAAACTGCTAGTCTTGTTTTGTTAAATGACATTGACTTAAAAGATGTTTTAGACTTAGCCCAGTTAATAGCTAAATAATAGAAATGTATGGGTTGATACATCAGAAACCCTGTACAGAGTCGCTATGAGTCGGAATTGACTCCACGGCACATTACCACCCCCTCCATAGGTTGATAATACGTCTTTGAGAACCAAAACTTATAAAGGCCTTTGGAGTAATCCATTATGCTATCATAGTGTTTGCCACCATGACCCTTTTGGTGATCATGATGCAACAAATCAGGAATATCATGTCCTGCTGTGATTGAGTTTTATATTTTGGTAAAATAGTTTCTCTCTCTTCTCATGCCTCCCAAGAATCAGTTAACCCTTGATTCAGTATTTGTTCATTAGAGAATTAGTACATTGTTGTGATTATATATTATCTAACAAACTCAGGTTTGCTAGATATAATAAAGTTATACTTTTATTTTTGAGATGATGACTTAGGTGAAATTCTTTTTCCCAATTTTTTTTTTAATTTAAGTTTTACTTAGGTTGCCTTTATCTGATACCAGTTCTCTGAATCTTCGCTTTCTCATCTGTATAATGGGGATAATTGTACTTTTCACAGGGCTTTTATGAGATTTATGGTGGTGGTGGTTATGGTGGTTATGTGCCGTGGAGTCAGTTTCAACACATAGCAACCCTGTACACGGTGTCTGAGGCTGTAAGTCTTTATGGGAGCAGAAAGCCTCATCTTTCTCCTGCGGAACAGCTGGAGAGTTGTTAGTTTCTAACTGCTAACCTTGCGATTCACAGCCCTATTCGTAATCACTACGTTACCAGAGCTCCTTTTACGAGACTTGTAGAAAATAAAATATATGAGGACTTTCATTCATTAGTGTTTAGTACTTATTAGCTATGATAGTAGAAGTGTTAATAATCTTGTAACTATGTACTTTATTAACATATCGTATGACGCTTTAGAATTTCAGCTTAAAAAGTGAAAACCAGTCTCTTAAGAAGAATATTTCAGCACTTATCAAAACTGCCAGGGTGGAAATAAATCGTAAGGATGAAGAAATCAATAATCTTCACCAAAGGTATTATTGAGGGTATAAATATGTTTAAATTACGTAGGTGTTGGTATGTGGATTATTTTTAATCTTGGGTGGAAGAACATTGAAATTATTTTATAAAGTTTTTAGGATTTAACTAATATTCTGGTGGTAAGTTATAATGATGTATGTATGCTTATTAATAGAACAGTACCACAAGCCTTTCTTCCTTATTTATTGTCCAACTTTCACATGCATGTGAAACTATTGAAAATACCATGACTTAGGTGCTCAGGCACACCTAAGTCCTTTACTGGTATCTTTGCTTTTCATGGGTCTTGTGCAGTAAATTTGCCTAATGTAGTTAGTTGATTGATTTCTTGACTGCTGCTTCCATGAGTGTTTATAATGTTAAATGCCATTGAGTCAGTTCCAAATCAGAGCTACCCTGTATAGGGTTTCTGAGAAGCAAGCAGCTGGTGGGTTTGAACCACCGACGTTGTGTTAGCAGTCCAGTGCTTACACAGAGCCACATGTTTCTCCATGTATCATGATGTTATTTATGCAAGTAAAGAGACATAGAAATAAAGTGACCATTTATCTTCTAATCCAAGACACTTTTGAGAGTTATTGTTGTCAAGTGCCATCGAGTCGATTCCGACCCATAGTGACCTTATATAGGGCTTCAAAGGAGCAGCTGGTGAGTTTGAACCACCAGCCTTACAGTTCAAACAGCTTTGCAGTCTGGTGCACTAATCCACAGCGCCACACCAGGACTCCACTTGTGAGAGTGGTGGATGCTATTAATAATTACATTGGTATTGTTTAGCAAATTGGAATACTCAGTTACTCTGTGGTCATTACTAATTTTATATTTTTTGTGGCTTTATAATCTTTCATATCAACCATTTCTCTCCATCTCTGCCATTACTGCTGCTCTAGTCCCATCATTACTAGTAGTTTTTGTGCTGCATCCGCTCTTGTCTTCTCCAGTCTCTGGCTTATCTCTCTCAATATTACCGACAGGACCTCATCTTTCTGAAGCACAGCCTGAACAGCCCACTGTCACAAAGGCCGCTTCTTTCCACTTCTGCTTTCATGATTAAAACACATCAGTGGCTTCTCATTGTTCTTAGAAAAAAGACTACATCCTAACCTGTGAGGTCCTTCACAGTATCATGGTCCTTAAGAACTTCTCAGACATTCTTTTCAGCTTGGACACAGATCTGGTATTTTCTTTTCTTTTTTCTTGTATGTTATGAGCTCTGGTCTAGAAGTATATTGTTAAGTGCTATCAAGTCTGTTCTGACTCATAGTGACCCTATATGGGGTTTCTGAGGAACAGCTGGGAGCTTACAGTTTGCTAAGTATGTACACATACAAGTCCTTTGTTGAATATGGGTAGTTAGCTGGATATGTGTATTGAAATATCTTCTATCCTCTAGTCTCCTCATTTTGTCTTTTGAAGTTCTTAAATTGTAGTGGAATTCAGTTTATCAAGTTATTTTCTTAGTCTTTTTGTGTTCTTTCCCCAGTTATCTCAAGTGTCTTTTAATAGTTGATCATTTAGTTGGGATCCATATAAGGTACACACATTGTCTTAGGTTGTGTATCTCACAAGTCTCCTTTTGTTCCATAAATAACTCCCTTTAATTCTTTCCCAGCTCTTTTTTGTTAATTTTATTTACAGTTTTTATTGTGGATTTACTAAAAGTTTACAGGGCAGATCATCAGTTTTACGTTCAGCAAATCATACACCTTGTTTTATTACAATGATTATAATCCCCTCCCTGTACCATCACTTACCAGTGTTTCTCTCTATTCACTTTAGCTTTTTTTTTTTTTTAAACAACTCAGGCATATATAATAATTTACACCACCAAAGGGCACATTCTGCAAGTCTGCCTCCTGGCCGCCATCTCTTAGTCCCTCACTTCCCATGAATCTAGAGTCCTCAGCTGCTCCCTCTCTCCATATCCCCATCTCTGCCTCCATCTCTGGTGTCTGCTTCTCTGGCTAAGGTCTCTCATTCCACTTGTGCTCTTCTCCCTTGGTGGTCCTAGGGTCCTTTGTTTCTGGACTGTAAGATTAACCACTCCCCTGTTTTTGTTAACAAAACTTCTACCTTTACAATTGTGATAGTGCAATTAGTCATGATAACAATTACTCGTTGTTGAATCATAAGACTCTTATCCCCATCTCTTTTCAGCAGACCCATCTAGACAAGATGAAAACTATTCAGTTGGGACTCTTTTTTCCCCCCACACACTATTAAACTAAACTCCCCTTGAAACCTTACAAGCCAGTCACTTCGTGCCTTTATCGCCCCCTCATTTTAGGTAGCCAATGTCTAAAATGCCCATTCCTATCTACCCTGTGTATAGAGGGGGATAGCATTGATACTTGATGTGAAGATTCCTTCCCTCTTTGTTAGTAGTTAATTACTACCTCCATGAGTGTAGGTCAAGTTCATCAAATTGTAGCAATTTTACCCTCATTTCTTTTATCAGAATTTGTTTTGATCTTTTTTTTTTTAATCTTCCTCTAGTCGAGTTCTGATTATCAAGGCTAGGTCAAAGGGGTTATGCAAGTTTGGTTATTCTTGTGCCTCTCCCCTCACTTCATATCAGCCGGATGCTTCACTCTTACCAGCTCTCTTTTTAATGCCAGTGATTAGTTGTAACAATTGGGCCATTTGTTCTTATAATACCCCACTCTGTATTACACTAGTTGTTAACTTGTGGTGTCATTTGACTTGTTCCTCTATCTTAGGTATCTGTTTTAAACTGATAGTTCTTGTTGTTGTAAAGTGCTGTTGAGTCAGTTCCGACTCATAGTGACTCTGTATAGGGCTTTCAAGGAGGAGCTGGTGGGTCTGAACTTCCAACCTTGTGGTTCGATATCCAATGCTATCCTACAACAGGAGGAGTCCAGTTAGGTCTTGTTAAGTGCTGTTGAGTCGGTTCCAATTCATAGCGACCCTGTATAGGGTTTCCAAGAAGGTGCTGGTGAGCTTGAACCTCCAATCTTGCAGTTCAAACCGACTTTGCAACTTTGCAGTCCATTGCATTAACCCACAGCGCCACACCAGGACTCCAGTTAAGTGTAGCGGTTTGATTAAATTCACTTTTGTGTGTTTGTGTGTTTTTAAAGGCAAGAATAATTTCTAGCTAATGCTGTGTTAATCCTACATTTCATCTTGAGGGACTTGAGAATAATCAATGTCTGACTCTGTAATCTTCTGAAAATATGACATTAACATGATATGCTTGTATATGCCTCTTTGGACATGTGTTTGTCCTAATGTAGAGTCCTAGTGGTGGAATTGTCACATTACAGACTATTTGCTTTTAAAATTTCGTTTTCCACTGATAAATTATTCACCTTTTCATATTCTTAACAGTCATAAGTGTTTGTTTTCTCATACTCTTACTTTATACAGAATAGTAAAAATTTTCTAAATTTTTAAGTCCAAATAAAAATATCTTATTTTTAAAAACAGTTTCTCTTCATTGCTTTTGAGATTGAGCAGCATTCAGTCTTTCACTTAGAAATTTTTAAATTTGTGTCATATTATCCATTAGTAAATAATTGCTAGTTATGAGACCAGTTTTAGAGACCTTTCCTTTTATTCTCCATTATCTTCTTTTAAAAAAATATTTGCAGTAAAAGTTTACGTGGCAAACTAGGTTCCCATTTAACAATTTTTATACAAATTATTCTATGACATTAGTTACAATTTTCACAATGTGTCAGCATTCTTATTATTTCCATTCTCTTTTTTTCTGTTTATATTGATTAGCTCTCTCTGTCTCTCCTTGCCTTTTGGGTGATTTATTATCTGACTGAAAGGTGACCTACAAGAATGGCTTCATTTCCAAGTTCAAAGGGTATCTTAGAGTCTCTAGAGTTCTTCTGGTCTCTATTGGTTCAGTAAGTCTGGCCTTTTTTAGGAATGTGAATTTCTGTTTTTTTACTCCCATTCTATTCTGGACTTTATTTCGTCCCTGCTCATAATGGTTGGTAGCTGTAGCCACTTACTAGCTGGTTCTTCTGGCCTCCGGCTAGAAGAGGCCATGGTTTATGTTAGGTGATGAGTCCTGTAGACTAGTTTTTCTTTTGAGTCTTTGGTTGGTTAACTTCATTCTCTTTTGCTCTAGAGGAATAGAGACCAATAATTGAATCTTAGATAACCACTTGTAAGCTTTTAAGACTCCAGATACTACTCACCCAACTAGGATGTAGAACATTATCATTATGAACTATGTATGTTATGCCAGTTTTGTTCTTGCATAAGACTATGGTTCTAGGTTAAATGCTGTGAGCAGTTTGGATATGTCTAGGAAGTCTGTATAACTGAGCCCCCTATGTACTTTATTTTATATATATGAATATGCATGTAGCACACACACACACACATATATATATATATATATATATATAAACATATGTCTACAGATGGAGTCTTGGTGGTGCGGTACCATAGGATAAGCACTCGACCTCAAGGTTGTTTGAACTGTAAGGTTGGCAGTTCAAATTCACCAGCTGCTCCTTGGAAACCCGATACAGGGTCGTTATACAGATACACCTATATACTTCCACATGCATGCACTCAAATATGCCTTCCTTATACATATGTTGTCGTTAAGTGCTGTTGAGTCTATTCCGACCCATAGCAGCCCTGTATAGAGTTTCCAAGGAGTAGCTGGTGAGCTTGAACCACTGACCTTGCAGTTCAAATGACTTTGAAGTCTGACGTATTAGCCCACAGCGCCACACCATATATACCAGTGTAACCCTACTGATATTTTTTGGTTGTTAATACTATTGTAAAATTGCATATCTTACAGATTTTACTGACATTGTCTCTTATTCTTGTATACTTCTTAGTGTATTCATTTGCTTTGGTCAACTTGATCACCCACAGTGGGTATTGCCTTTCCCATCACCTAAAATAACCAGTATCCTGGTGTGACGCTGAGGGTTAATGCGTCAGACTGTAAAACTGTTTAACTGCAAGGTTGGCAGTTCAGGCTCACCATCTGCTTCTCGGAAACTCTATACAGGGTTGCTATGGGTCAGAATCAACTCGACAGCACATAACAACACTGCTTATTAAGTGATTTCCCATCCCTGGTAACCATTAAAGAATGATACTTTATGTGTATATATACCTGTTCTTGATTTTTTATAAAAGTTAGATAAAATATTTTCCTTTTGTGTGACTGACTTAATTTCATGCAGCTTAAGGTCACCATTTGCTTTAGCATCTCTACGTTGGAGAGCAAGTTTCAGCATCTCATCCATTTTAACCTTTTCCTTCTTTCTTGTCTTCTTAATGACTTTTTGCTTTCTAACTATATGATGTTCTTGCAAATCTGCTGCACAAGACCTTTTTAGGGTATTGAAGGGCAAAGATGTCAGCTTGAAGACTAAAGTGTGCCTGACCCAAGCCATGGTATTTTCAGTAACCTCATATGCATGCGAAAGCTGGACAGTGACTAAGGAAGACCGTGGAAGAATTGATGCTTTTGAGTTATGATGTTGATGGAGAATATTGAAAGTGCCATGGGCTGCCAAAAGAACCAACAGATTTATGTTGGAAAAAGTACAGCCAGAGTGCTGCTTGGAGGCCAGGCTGGCCAAACTTCGTCTCTCATACTTCAGACATATTGTCAGGAGGGACCAGTCACTGGAGAAAGATAACATGTTTGTTAAAGTGGAGGGTCAGAAAAAAGAGGAAGACCCCCAGCAAGATGGATTGGCAAAGTGGCAGCATCAGTGGGCTCAAGCATGGCAACAGTTGTGAGTTTGGCCCAGGATCGGGCAGTGTTTCATTTTGTTGCACATAAGGTCGCTATGAGTCGGTACCGACTCGATGGCACCTAACAATGACAAGAAGAAGAGTGATTGAGAGTACAAAAACAATGTTAATCACTTGCTCTGGAAGATGTGAATATGTGGTGAGTTGGGAATTGTGTGTCTATGGTAAAGGAAGTTTAGAAAACAGGCCAATGTTGAGACAATTGAAATGTCTCCCCATACTTCTTTGAAGCAAAGCAAATAAAAGAGTTTCTTGTTTTGAAAACTGGCCCACTTAGCTAAAAGCTAATAAATCACTTATTACACATTCTTTTATGTGAAGTAAAGTGGGCTTTGCTAGTATACATACCCCAAGTTTTAAAGTGTATCACATGTGAATAAGGTTTGGAATGTTACTGCATATCAATAACTTTTCTTATTATTTTCTGTTTCTCAATAGATTGTCCGAATTTCCACATTTTCGAAATAATCATAAAATTGCAAGGACATCAGATACGACTAAAACAAAAGATCTTAAATCCAGAACTCCTCATTTGGATGATGGTTCAAAGACTGATTCCAGAGGGAAAAGTGATGTTTCTAGAGATGTACATCATAGTGCTTCACTGCAAAACATGGGAAAAGAAGGAAAATTACATTCTGAAAAAAGAAGCACTTCACTTTTGCCAACATCTATTGAAAAACATTGCAACAACGGCGTTTGGTCACATTCTCATCATCAAGCTGGTGAGAATAGCTCAAGTGAGGATAATAGAAGAGAGAAAAAAGACATTAGACATAGCCAGCATAGTGGTGGAACTGATAGAATACGAAAAGACTTTAGTACTAGCTGTGGTGACGGTGAACTGAGGAACACAGAGCCTAGTCAAAGACTACAAGGACGCTCTGAGAAACATGGTAAAAGTGAGCCAAAGACTGAAAGCAAAAACTCAAAGTTTAAAAGTAACACAGGTTCAGATCATCAAAGTGAACACATTGGCTCTTCTTGGGAGAGAGAGCTGCCTAGAGAAAGGTCCCATATACGATTAGAATCTCAAAATGACAAAAGGCTAGAAAGACCAAGCGAAAGATCACAAAGTATTAGTAGAAAAGACCATAAATCACAGGACAAAGAAGAACGAAATGTTGATCAAAAACCTAAATCAGTAGTAAAGGACCAGGATCATTGGAGAAGATCAGAACAAACATTACTTCCGCATTCCAGGAATGAGATAACAAAATTTTCTCACAATTCAAGTAAATACCATCTGGAAGAGAGAAGAGGAAGGGAAGAGTGTAAAAGAGACAGAGGTATAAGCAATCATAGTTTTCAAGATGGCAGATGTGCATCTTTTCTTTCAGGCAGTAGACCTTACAAATACACTGACTCCAAGGAAGCTGACGGTGCACACCAACGGGAAAATGTCTCTTTAATTGTAGAAAGGCACAGGACTGAAGAGAAGAGGAAAAGAGAACAAGAAAGCAAAGAAGAAAACAGGCATATGAGACATGAAAAAAAAACACATACAGAACATTTGCAAAAGACTAATAATAAAGAAACAAAGAAAACTGCTACTGATTTAAAAAGACAGAATGACCCCAAAAGTGAAATTTGTAAAAATGAAATTTCTGAAAGAATAGAACAGCACAAAAAATTTGCAGCTAAAGCTGAGAATGGTGTAAATGAAACAAAAAACAAAGACTTTAAGTTGAGTTTTATGGAAAAACTGAACTTAACTCTTTCTCCTGCTAAAAAGCAACCCTTTTCTCAGGAAAATCGGCACAGAATAACTGATACTCCCAAATCCAGTGGTGGATGTGATTTGGAGTCCTCGATGCAGGCTGAAACAGTGACACATGTTTCCTCTGCTAGTGAACACATTTCAGAGGAAACCAAATCAAGGTTATTAAAACCAAAGGATGCTCTTTCAACAGTGTCTGAATGCAAGATCAATATTCCAGATAGCAAAATGGAAAAAAAAAAAAGTTTGTTAGTTAAATCTGTTGAGATTCGTAAACCTTTGGACATGCCCATTTGTGATACAGAGACTTTCTTTTCAACACCGATAGAAACGGACCAAACAGAATCCTTGCTTCCATCATCAACAGAAATGGAACAAACCATTAATTGTGCAAAGACTGTTCCCATGGTAACAGATTTATTGCAAACAGATGTGTTACAAAATATTTCTCAAAACTTTGGCTTGGGATTGGATACCAAAAGCAATGATGGTTTCAATTCTTGTATTTCTAAAGGTGTGGAAATGAAGGTGGGTTTCTCAACAAAAGTGGCTGAGCCTAGTGAAAGCATTTTGCAGCCATCAATTGAAGAAGCTGGTAACCCCAAATTTGAAACTTCTCTTGTGGGTACACCTCTTGTTGAGAGTAAGTCTTCTCAAATGGAGCCTTGTTTACCTAAAGAGACTATAGAATCTTCAGTGCAGAAAAGAGAGTTACTGGACCACAGAATAGAGATTGGTGAAACAAACTCAGTATATCATGATGATGAGAACTCGGTTCTGAGCATTGATCTTAATCACCTGAGGCCTATTCCAGAAGCCATCAGTCCTCTGAATAGTCCAGTGAGACCTATAGCAAAAGTTCTTAGAATGGAAAGCCCAATTCAAGTTCCATTATATAATAACAACAACCATAAAGGTAACAATTTATATTTTCTTCTATAACTTATTTTTTGAGATTATAAAATACATAAACAAGGTGAACTGATGTATTTTCATTTTCTGTTTTGGTAATATAACTAATGGACACTTTTCAGAGTCCTTTGTTAATTAGACAAGTACACCGAGTCTTTAATCTCTAAATGTAGGTAACTGTACAAAAGGGGGTAGTAGGACAAATTGGCGTCTTTCAAATGTTTTTGTTACTCAAAAGTCATGATCATATTGAGGTGTAAAGTGATGCTGCTAACGTAAGGTAAAGCTATCCTAAACTATTGGCTGATAGTTTTCTGAAAGAACAAACTTTACACTATCGTTGTCAGACAATCTTTTGAGCAAGATTTTTTTCCTCATGTTTAAATTGTGGTAAAATATACAGAACATAAAATTTACTAGCTGAACTATTCTTGAGTGTACAATCCAGTATACATTCAAAATGTACATAAGAGTTGTTGTTAAATGCTCAAAGCAACCCTGCTTGGGTTTCTGAGGTTGTACATTTTGCGGGAGCAGAAGGCCTCAGTATAAATCATCACCATTATCTATTTCCAAATGTATATAATCAACCCAAACAAAAAGTATACACATTATGTAATAATTCTCCCTTCCCCTCCCCATAAACTCTATTATAGTAACATCTGTGCCACTCTCTAGACCAATGACATGAATAAATACTAGGCATGAAAAAATAAGGTGAAAATTCTGCCTTTAAAAAGGCTATTAAAAGAATGAATTGTATAATATTTAAATTTTGGGTAGTTGTTTTTTTTTCTCAGGATGGGTTTATCAAATGACTTAAGATTTAACTAACGGTTTTGTGACTTTAATATACTTTTCTCTTCCATAGATGTTTTCCCACCAAATTCAGCTCATTCTACTTCCAAGAGTCAGTCTCATGATCTCAATAAAGAAAATCAAAAGCCAGTTTGCAAATCTGACAAATGTACAGAAGCAGGCTTACCTAAGAATTCATCTTCAGATGAATTAGAAGAAGGAGAAATTATAAGTGACAGTGAAACATCCAAGTCACAAAAAAATTGTGAAAAAAGCACCAAACCTAGAGCATCTGCTCAAGTGCAGAACACGAAGACTAACCCAGGAAGAAGGAAAAGGTCTGTTCATTTGAATGAAGGTAATAGGAAAGCATCTTCTGTCAAAATCCACCAGACCAATAGCAAATGCAGTAAGACACCTAGTGAATCTCGCAGATCTTCAAAAACAGGGAAGAAAGAAAAAGCCGTGAGCACGTCCAGCCTGGAAAAAATCGTTCAAATTGTTGTTGCACCCTCTTCTGTACGTGAGATTATGCACATGTTACGCATGATTAGAAAACATGTGAGGAAAACTTATATGAAATTCAAGGTAAAATTTTCATTAATGCAATTTCATAGAATTATTGACTCAGCAATTTTGAGTTTTACATCACTAATTAAACACCTTGACTTATCCAAAATCTCTAAGTCAGTGTCTACTTTACAGAAGAATCTCTGTGATAGTATAGAATCTAAACTTAAACAAGTTAAAAAGAATGGCATAGTTGATCGTTTATTTGAACAGCAACTGCCAGATATGAAAAAAAAACTGTGGAAATTTGTTGATGAACAACTTGATTATTTATTTGCAAAACTTAAGAAAATCTTAGTAAAATTTTGTGATTTCATAAACTTTGGAAGTGACAGTGATGAAGGAAAACATGAAAAAAAGAAAAAAGAAAAAGTACAACATTCAGATTGTCAGAAGCAGAGCCTGGAGAACTCCAACAAAGAAATAGTGAAAGCAAAATCCCCCAAATCAGAAGACACTGTTCATTTTAAGCCTTTAGTGGGATGTAAAAAATCAGAGGAAAAACCTCAAGACCAACAAAACTCCGATATTAACACAGTAAAGCATGGCATTAAAAAAAATTCTAATACCTGCTCTGATAATCTAAAGAACTCTCAATCCAAAGAACACTCCTTAGAACTAAACTGTGTGAGCACCTCAAAGTCAGAAAGGACCGAAGACGGCACTGTAGAAGATGCACAGGCATCCCAGCATGCAGCTTTGAAGCCAGAACGTAGTTTTGAAATTCTTACTGAACAGCAGGCATCTAGCCTTACATTTAATTTAGTGAGTGATGCACAGATGGGTGAAATATTTAAAAGCTTGTTGCAAGGTTCTGATCTTTTGGACAGTGGTGTTAACGGTAATGAAAAAAGTGAATGGGAATTAAAAACTCCAGAAAAACAGCTCCTAGAGAGTCTTAAATGTGAAGCTATACCAGCCTGTACAACTGAGGAACTAGGTTCAGAGGTGGTTTCTCCAAGTCCTAAATTGATCAGTGATGACAATTGGTCATTATTATCATCTGAAAAAGGGCCATCTCTGTCTTCAGGGCTTTCATTGCCAGTTCATCCTGATGTGTTGGATGAAAGTTGTATGTTTGAAGTGTCCAGTAACATAGCTTTAAGTAAAGATAATTTATGTAGTTCAGAAAAGAACAAGCCCTACATTTCTTCCATACTTCTTGAAGATCTAGCCGTCTCTTTAACAGTACCATCACCTCTGAAATCAGATGGTCGTCTCAGTTTCTTAAAGCCTGAGGTTTTGTCTAGTTCCACTCCCGAAGAAGTAATTAGTGCCCACTTTAGTGAAGATGCTTTACTTGAGGAAGAGGATGCATCTGAGCAAGATATTCATTTAGCTTTGGAGTCTGATAATTCAAGTAGTAAATCAAGTTGTTCTTCATCATGGACAAGCCGGTCTGTTGCTCCAGGCTTTCAGTACCACCCTAATCTACCTATGCATGCTGTCATAATGGAAAAGTCCAATGATCATTTCATTGTAAAAATACGGCGTTCAGCACCATCCTCCTCGCCTAGTCTTAAACAGAGTGTCCTGGCTGATGAGTCACTGGCATCTTTGCCTACAGTAGGAAAAGAAACTGTTGAAGCAACAGAGAAAGAATGTATTTCTTGTCAGGACTCAGTTTTTACATCTGTGGATGAATTGGATAAATGCAACAACAGTGTTGATGTTACTAGATTGGCAGATGCAGACCAGAACTCTATGATACAAGCACAGGTTCCTGATATATATGAATTTCTTAAAGATGCTTCAGGAAAAGTGGGTGATAGTAATAAATTGGCTGATGAATGTTTCAAATTGCATCAAGAATGGGAACCAAAGGTCCCTGAAAGCATTGAAGACTTGACTCAAGTGGAAGAAATACCACAGTCTGTTGAGGCTCATCTCCCAAACACGTATATAGACCTAACAAAAGATCCAGTTACTGAGACCAAAAACTTGGGAGAATTATTAGAAGTAACAGTTTTAAATATTGATCAGTTGGGATATTCTGGAGGCAACTTGGATCAAAATGCTCAAATATTAAACAGTTCTGTACAACTGGATACTGTAGGTGCTTTTATTGATTTGACACAAGATGCTTCAGGCGAGAGTAAAAATGAAGGTAACCATTCTTCCAAAGCTGATGGAGGTCTGGGGTGCCAGGTGATATGTGTAGAGGAAGACAACCGTAAGAAAGAAAAGGTGCGTTTGACAAATAGACCCTCTGAGTGCACTGCTGACAATTCTTGTATTGATTTGACCACAGAATCTCCAAGTCCATGTGAAGTGTTTAAAAAGGATGATTTAGAGTCAGCACCAAAATCAAATTCTGAAAGTTCAGAGCTATCTGGGGCTTTGGATAATGCTCACAAAAAGAGAAAAAACCTTTCTGATCTAAATCATTCTCAGAAAAAACAAAGAAAGGAAATAGACTTAACTAGTAGGAAAAAAGTCAAGAAAGCCACTCAAGATTCTGGTGAGAATGATGAAGCTCACCAAAGGAAAGCCACTAAGAAAAGGAGCCCTGCAGAAAATAAAGATCCCTCATCATTAAAAGCAAGCCCAGGGATGCAGGATTCATCAGCAGCAGCTGCCACTTCTATGAGCCTTTCTGCAAAGAATGTTATTAAAAAGAAAGGAGAAATTGTAGTTTCATGGACAAGGTAAGAATCTCTGTGAAACATTTAAATCACCAAGATATTTTGAGAGGCCAGAAATAAATTGTCATTATCTTCATAGTTTTGTCCCATCCTAAACTAAGGAAGGAAAGTGATGACTTCAGAAGTGGCCAAAGTTAGGAGAAATGCAATCCAGAGTACAGTCCAACTCTTACTGTGGAATGGACTCTTAACCAGTGGCATGGATTAGCACCACAGGCAGAACTTTTCTGTGCTTTAATTTTACTTTTTCAATTAAAAAGAATTCTTTTATATGGAAGGACCAGGTATAAGCTCATTTTAGTAAGGAAGGCTGATACATGCTGAAACAAGGCAAAAAGTTTGGAATGTTTATAATTGAAGTTTTCTCCCTAAATGAAAAATTTCCAGAAAGTTTCATAAGTGGGTTGTACTTTTGACTTTTATGTGAGCTTTTTAAGAAATGCAGATTCCTAGATTCCACTTCAGACAAGAAGGCAACCCCAGTCATGAACTGGAATAGAGGAACACAGTCTCCTTAATGGACTGGAATGCTCGATGTGAAGAGATCGATCATTTCTGTTGAACACTGCAGTTCTCAATGTCCCCATTTCTTAACTTGAAATGACAGAATAAAACCTCAGGTTGTACTAATACACACTGGTTCAGACCACATAAAAAAAGCAAAGAATTAGAAGAATCTATTCTAGCTTTGATTCTTCTGTTTAGTCTTTCATATTTGGGGACCTTGATTTTTAAAGTACTGTAAATATTAAAGGTAGGAAAAAGTTCAAGTAGAAAAAAATTCATTTGTCACTAGAAAAAGTAATACATTTGTTGTAAATTTGGTAAGTACAGATGAGCTCAGAGATGAAAACCATAAAATATTTCTCAGATCATTGTTGATATTTGGTATTTATAATCCTATTTCTATATACAATGTCACCTCTATTGATGGAGATTGAGGCAGTATAATTTTTGTTACTCTTCTACTCTAAATAGCAGTAATTTCGAATATTTATTTTGTTTTATTAGTTTGCTAAATAGGTAGCATTTATTTTGTTATTCTTTTACTCTAAATAATATTTCTCTTCCCTCAGAAATGATGATCGGCAAATTTTATTGGAGTGTCAAAAAAGAGGGCCATCACTGAAAACATTTACTAATTTAGCTGCCAAGTTGAATAAAAATCCAAATCAGGTAAACTACCCAGTTTTTACATCTCTGTTGAGTCATAGAGTCCTGGTGTGGCGCTGCGGGTTAATGCACTGGACTGCAAGGTTGGCAGTTCAAACTCACCAGCCGCTCCTGGGAAACCCTATACAGGGTCGCTATGAGTTGAACCAACTTGACGGCACTTAACAACATTGAGTCATAGATAGTGTGCCACTCTAACAATTTACAATCAGTTTAATTTTAAAATGCCTAATCGTAGTGGTTACGAATCGGGCTGCGAACCTTAAGGTCAGCAGTTCGAAACTACCAGCCCCTCTGCGGGAGAAAGATGAGGCTTTCTACTCCCGTAAAGATTTACACCCTCGGAAACCCTGTACAGGGTCGCTATGAGTCGGAACTGACTCGACGGCACTTAACAACAACAACAACAATATGTATATTGGCGGTTCATACCCACCAGCCACTCTTCAGAATCCCTATATAGATAGGGTCTCAGTTGGAACCGACTCAACGACACTTAACAACAACATACTATTGAGGGTTATTTTCTGCCTTTAGGTGATGTATAAACATATTCAACAGTGATGAAAAATATTGTTGAAATATTGATAATTAACACTCATTTTTAAATTTTTAGGTCTCAGAAAGATTCCAGCAGCTATTGAAGCTTTTTGAAAAGTCAAAATGCAGGTAGTTAATGGTTATATCTGTAACTGTGCCGTTAATACCTGTTAAGTCATTGAAGATGTGAGTAGTATGTGAGAAACATCCAGTTGAGTTCCTGCTTCAATCACTGGTTGGAGATGGTGGCTTGTACAGGTGTTTAGGGCCACCTCATCCCCAGGGATGTGCTTAGAGTGTTGCCTGTTGTAATTCAGATCAGCAAGGCATCTCCTCAACCTCCAGTTGCTGATGAGGCTAAGGTGGGGCAGGGGGGGAATCATTTAATGGTTTATATAATACATTTATAGTGAAGAAAAATTAAAGAATACATTCTTAATAGAAATGTGTTTTATAACCAATGGGATCTGTAGTCATTATAATTTAATATGTCTCATTTTTAATAAGGAGTGTTAAAATGCTAAAGTGACTAGAAGCAAATCAGGAATTCATAAACATGAAATCTATTGTTATCTGAATAGATAACACAATTTACTGTCATATTTTTAACAATGTTCACTGATTTGTTCCTTTAAGCCATTTTTTGGTATAAGGCAATAATGCTTAAATGATAAGCAAGTTTTTTCTGTTAAGTACTAAGCCAACTGCTTAAATATTTTGGATTTGTACTTAAGGAAAATTCAAGTCAATTTGTCACATAATTATTTGAACAAAAGGCACCCAATTTAAAATGAAATTAAATCTGAATAAAAACCATATTTGGATATAGATTTCAGTTTGAAGGGCCCTGAATATTTTTTAATTTACAAGTCCCTGTTAGATAACCTATTAATTTACATAACTTCTAGAAGCAACTGATTTTCTTCAAAGGATGTTTGGTATTTAGTAAGTAGTTCACTATGAAGCTAAGTATATAATTCAGAAATGGGAGATTGAATAATGTTGAATTTGGAGAGGAAATGGGTTACAAAATGTCCTTAAAAAATTTGCTAAATGCAAAAAAGTGGCCTAGTTATTTTTCCAATTAACTGTACTTTTAACCTTTTCTCTGACTTTAAAAAATTTAACTGATTTTTTTTTAATCTATATGATTTACATTGTAGAGAAAATATAAATGTATAAAAATTAACTTGTATCTGTTAGCGGTGCTTGTTTGAAATTTCTAAATTCTATTACAAATTAAAATTTTTTTTAAATGAATTTAATACTTGAGGTTTAATTTGTCTACATGATTAGCATACAGTAGATTATTTCATTCTTAGCTTGGCTCTTAATTTTTCAAGTTCTATAATCTCTTTAAATTAATTTCAAAAGTGTAATACAACGATATACTTACGAAACCAGTTCTGTAAATGCTAGTTCTGAAGCACCAATATCGTCCAAGTAAAGCTCATTTTCAAGATCAGTACTTTGTGCAGTGGACATATCAGAAAACTAGAATCATAACTAGCATTTTCTTACATTACAGATAAATTGCTGAATTCCTTGGAGTTTTATTGTATATTACACAGAAGCTGGGAATTCCTCGTGTTTTAAATGGGGGAACTAGAGGTTTTTTGTTTTTATAACATTTTTTGGTAACTGGATCTACATTTGTTATTACTCGCTGACTCATCTCAAGTCAGCATGCTCAACTTGTTGCAGCCATTTATCTGATCTGCTTACCTGTTATTAGTCAAGATATTTATTTTTAAATGTTAGAACTTGGTTATCAGATTGAAAAAGCAACAATCATACAGTATTTGACAGTTTCATTTTGGTTTATTTCAAAGAAATAACTTTATTTTCTAGATTTTTAATGATAGTTTACAACATTTTAAACCTGATAACTGTTTGGTTCTAGTTTTCATCCATTTGTATTTGCTTTTCTAATGGTCTCTCTCCTCATTTTGGAGCATTGTAAAATAATTTAAATTGTGTATTTGTAAATATGTATCATAATGATGTAAAATATCTGTGTGTATGTACATACATATATGGCTTTGTATAGCCCAGGTTTTTTTTTTTTAAATCTGTATAAAACTTTTTGTATAAAGTTTGCTTTCTATAACCATAATGTATAATAAAACAATGTAAAGTTCTATTTTGGTTAGAATGTTTCTTTTAGTGTGTTTAGATTATCATCAATTGGATTTTGATATCATATGTACTTTGCAGATTTGAGTATATTTTCAAAATCCGTTTACCAGCTAAAATGTCACCTGTGTCTCTGTCCCTGGGACCCTTCTGGATCTGTTTGCAGCCTACAATGGTAGAGCCCTTGTCTTAGCTCTTTACGAAGTTCCCTTGCCTTTCCCCTTCTTTCTTCTTTGTTTCTTCTGTTCCTTCCTGCTGCTGCTTTTTCCCCCTTTTCTGATAACCTGCTTCTGGCTCCAAAATCTGTGTGGTGCTGCTTATGTGAAAATAAAAGATAATGGAATTTTTCCATGAGCGTTTTGAAGCCTCCTCAAATACACCAATGTTTTCATCAATTTCAAGGCATGGCCCTTCTACCAGAGCCACAAACTGATCATTCCCCTCCATAGGAACACATGGTTTGCATGGTAGGTATGACTGGGCTACAAATCACCTCATATACGTAATTGACCAATCCCTGCAAGGTTCATAGCAATCACAGGGCAGGCTGCAGTCCAGGACCAGATAAAAGTATCCAATGAACTTACTTATAGTTTGCCAAGACAATGTCAGTCAATTTAGCAAAAGTGATAAAAACCTTCAATTAGAAAACTTTAGGGCAAACGTAACTCCTCAGAGCTTAGGGGGGGAAAGGTTTTTAAAAGATCTCAAATCCACTCTTGTAGCTCAGTATAGGGTGGGATACAAGGAGGTGAGGCAGAGGAGGAGACAGGGGTCTGGGTGTGGACTCTAGGGCTTTGTCCAGAGCTGTACCTGCTGCTTAGGTGCATGGAACAGTAGGCGGGCTGGCCACACTCTACTCCCTCATTTGCTTCTTACTGCATGCACTCCCTTGGACAACCCTAAGTAGACTCCCAGAGGTTTAATATGGTGTTCCTATAATGTCTAAATAGCATGAAACATGGACAATAAACAGCCTACACTCTTCTAGGATTATGATCAAAGAGTTGGGCAGCACACAGTAAGTGTTGTGTTACCTTTAAAGGTTGCCAAGTCAGAACAGTTAGGTTGCTATGAGTCAGAACTGACTAGACAGCACTTTAAGAAGAGCAAACATTTAACTTCTTGTGGGTAAATCCATTTAAAATTTAAGATTTTAGTCTAGATAATAATATTTATGAGGTCAAATGTTAAAATAACATAACCCTATCTTTGTTAGGTGCCATGCAGTCAATTCCTACTCAGTAACCGTATGTACAACTGAAGGAAACCCTGCTCAGTCCTGCACTATCCTCACAGTTGAGCCCATTGTTGCTGCCACTGTGTCATTCCATCTCATTGAGGGTCTTCCTGTTTTCACTACCAATTTTCTACCATTCTCTACCAAGAATGAAAGAAAAATAAGTAAAAAAAAAACCTAAAAAGGCAACAGCTAGAAAAATACAAAAGCCAAAAGGAGAAAAAGGGAAAGGAAAATAAAATCACGGAAGAAAAAGAACTAGACATAATGGGGAGAGGAATAGTCAAAGGGAAAGAGGAGTAAAGATAAACAGAAGAAAAGCAATTGGGAAAGAAGCAGAAAACAGCTGAGATTGAAATTTTAAAAAGTGAGGGTAAAGCGAAGAAGAGGAAGAAAATTAACAAAAAAAACGATCAAAGGGCAGGTGCCAGACCCAGAGGAGAAAATTCTGTGGTCTGCTGCCAGCAAAGAACCTCACATCATCAGTGGGCTAGGGATGAGATGGTAACAACCAAGAGGGAGTTCTTGCATGGCTAGGTGCTGTCCTTGGCACCCAATTTGGAAATAGTTCGTATAGACCCAAAACTGCTGGGGGTTTAGGTCATTTCCATCTCAGAGGGCAGCCAGGGATGAAAGGACCTGCTAGCCCAAGACTGACCAGAATCAGCTCTGCAGGCCTGGAGCTGCCACACCTGATTCCAGGTACAGGGGTTGCTGCAGGTACGTTCACTTTGGTGCAGCTCCAACTGCCTGGAGAGCAGGAACTTTGCTGGGAGTCTATGCAGATGAGGGGTGGCCATACCTCTGATCACCAGGGTAATGTGGGGAACAAGAAAAACTTTTGCACCTTTCTGTCCACGAATAAGCGGTATGACTCTTCACCATCTACCACCCTCGTGCCTTCACAGCAGTCTGAAAGTACAAGGTGACCGCACCTTTCCTGGACCTATTCCCCCCCATACCCCTACCACATTTGTTTAGCTGCTTATCCTACTTAGCCAGGACTGGCTCTGCAGGTCGGAGCAGGGTTCACCTAAATCCAGGTCCTGGAGCTGGTTTCAATAGCCCCTCACTTTGATGGGGCTTGCAACTACACAGCGGTCGCCTCCATGCTGCTCTGACCACCAAGAAAGCAGGAGCTTTGCTGGAGGTGTACAGTCACACCTCTCTCTGATCACCATAGGAGCATGAGGAACAAGAGAAAAATAGCACCTTTATCTTTGCGAGCCATTGGTATATTTTTGAAACACCAATATGTAGTCTTATTCTTTTCTAACTGTTTTCTTGTGAATTATGTGATAGTTTACATGGGAGAACATTAGCTTTACATTCATTCAATTGTATTACAATCCCCTCCCTGCATCATCAAACAACCAAAGGGTATACCCCGCAAGCCTACCCCCTGGTCATCCGCACACAGCCCCTCTCCCTCTCTGAGTCTGGAGTCCCCAGCCACTCCATCTCTCCACATTATCGTCTCTGCCTCCATCTCTGGCATCACTGCTTCTCTGGGTAGGGTCCCTCCGCTCTTCTCCCTTGATGGTCCCAGGGACCTCCACTCATGGACTGCAAAGTCAATCATTCCCCTCCTTTTGCTACAAAATGTCTACCTTTTTATTTGCAACCCTCACAGTCATTCTTGATAACAATTATTCACTATTGTACCACAAAGAATCTTATCCGCATTTCCTTTCATCAGCCCCACCTAGACAGATACTACTCACCTAGACGGATACTACTCAGTAGATATTCTACCTTCCTCCACACCCTCTGTATCTAGGCTCCCTCTTGAAAGCTTGTAAGCCAGTCACTGCTTGCCTTTGTAGCCCACCCATTTTGAGTAGCCAATGTCCAAGTTGCCCATCCCTGTATACCCTGTATATTGAGGGGATGGGACTGATCCTCGCTGTAAAGATTTGTTCCCTCTTTTGAGCTACTGTATCCATAGTTGTATGTCAAGTTCATCAAATTGTATCAGATTACTCTCTTTTTTCCCCCTCTTTCTTCTTCTAGTTGAGCTCTGATCATCTAGTCACCAATATGCAGTGTTGTCTCTGAAGCTGCTTACAAAAGTTTAAGATGGCCATACCATGCCTATTTGACCAGTCCCAGTCACCATTCTGCCTCCTTTTTTTGCCTTGTCTTCTCAGCTTCCTCTCCTAGTAAGCATTCAATCCACTTCTCTAACCCTTCATTGGAAGCTCAGGTTCCAGGGCTATCATCTGTGTTTGGTTTTCCTTATCTTTTTTTGTAGAGGAGCTGTGCAGCCTTACTGCCTCGTCTACCATTTTGCCATATCTCCGTAGCCCAATGTATTTTCCTGATTCACCGATGATTAAAATATAAAACATCACAGGATTTCTCAGTTGTCAAAGTTAAGTAGGTTTATGCGATAGGTGTGGTGCTGTAGGATAAGTACTGGACCGCAAGGTTGGTTTGAACCACAAAGGTCGGCAGCTCAAATGCTCCTTAGAAACCCTATACAGGGACACTATGAGTTGGAATTGACTTAGCAGCACTTAACAACAACAAAGCATATCACCATTCTGTTAAAATGGATAATTATTAATGAGCTACCCAATCATTAAACCTTAATCTGTAATTGCTACTTTGAATGATTTCCTGATGTATCTTTGGGCAATTCACAATCTTTGAGACTTCTTTTTCACCTCTTTAGCATGGATGAATTATACTAGAACAAGATTTCAAACTGAGTTCCTCAGGTAAGTGTTGAGGCTAGGGAAAGAGGGGAGAGGCAGTAGGCAGAGTCTTATGGCCTCTATCCTGCATAGCTTCAACTAGAGTGACTTTTGATCTGTTTTATAAATAAACTCAACACAATTACTTGAGTTAGGGGTCCATTTCTAAAATAAAATTTTAATCTCAAAATTTTTTGAAGTTCTGTTTTTCTATAATTGGTCTGGTTATTTGTTTATTATTAATATTTTTAGCATGGTAACACCTTTTATTTGAGCAACTCCATATTCTTTGCCAGGAACCTGATAGATGAACCCAATTCTTATCATTTCTCACACTTTCTCCTGGGAACTTCTTATTTTCTCACAGTGTAAATCCCTCTGGATCTCATTAGCTGGTGAAGGACCTGACACAAGTGAGCCTTCAGAGATCAAATTTTATTTTCTGCTCTTACTAGCCTGCACCACACATACTTTCTCTTTATTTAGTATTATGTCAACTTGCACAATTCTAAATCATTTACAGGTGCACGGAGAATCAACAACTTCCTATAAGAATTTGTACCACCAGCTGTGAATAAATATTAGTACTACTAACTACTTCAAAGGCAGTAGCAGCTAGTGGCATTTTCATGCACCTTTCTCTACCTTCTTTGTGTCTTTTTCCTGAGACTTTGCTTCTCTCTAGCCTTTCTGTCCCCTTCTGTTTTCTCTGACTTGGGCCTGCCAGCAAAGCATGGGTGGGAATGAGACTCTTGTTATGCGCCGGGAAGATGGTTCCTACTCATAGTGACCCTGTACAGGGTTTCCGAGGCTGTAAGTCTTTATGGGAGCACAAAGCCTCATCTTTCTCCCACAGAACAGCTGGTAGTTTCGAACTGCTGACCATGAGATTAGCAGCCTGATTCATAACCACTACGCTACCAGAGCAGGAACCCTGATAAAACCTTTCTGGCAGAAGTGCTTATTCCTGCTGAGCCTTTGGGTTGGTTGGGGATGAGGTAGTGGAGTGGAGCTCCCACCGAGCAGCACACTTAACCTCATCAGGCCATTATTTCAGATAATTGCTGTGAGGCTGGTAGTGAGTCATCCACTTTGTGCACTATTGTAAAGACATTTGCCCATTTGCTAAAAATTTTCAAGAATAAAGTAATCATATCGATTCATCTCCAGGAGATTAAAAATTAGATAAGATTATACATTCACTGCACAGATATTACAGTAAGCCTCCCTCCTATTCCCAGTCACCCAGTCACCTCCCCTCGAGGTAACTAATATTATTCTGTACATAAGTGTATGAGTTTAATATATTGATTCTGATAAAATGCATGAAAGGTACAAATTCATTACTTTGCAGGTGAATTTTATAATACAATGCCCAGGGCTTTCTTTGACAGCGTACCCAATACAATGTTATTGTCATCAAGTTGATTCCAACTCATAGCCACCCTACATAGGGTTTCTGAGGCTATCTGTCTTTTCAGGAGCAGACAAACTCATCTTTCTCCCACAGAGTGGCTGGTGGGTTTAAACTGCCGACCTCATGGTCCACAGTCCACAGAGTCACTGTGCTCCACCCAACACATATACACATATTAATACATATGGTTTCACATCTAGTTAATTTTCTCATTATAATTGAAGCTGGAGCGCCAGTCTAATGAAATGTGACCTTTCATTTTCATTCTTTACTTAAAAGTAACTTTTCAAAATGCAGAAGATACTTACAAACTTTCAATAATTCTATGTACTTCTAGCATTTTGTATGGAAAACAGCAGGCTTAGAAGTGTGTCTAGGAGCTGTGATTTGAACTGTTCACTGGGTCCTAGTGAAGCCCATGTTGATGACTCTTCTAAGATGGCAGTAATGATGTGTACATACAATGCTAAAAGACTGGAAATTAGGAGACCTGGTCTCTTTGCATCAAGCGACTCATTTGACCTATCTGAAATTCTGATTCTTTCTCTGCAAAAATGTAACCTGGGTTTCTAAGACTACTGGCTACTGTCTTTAAGACTCATTGAATAAGAAAAAACATTTTTATTGAGTTGTATGGATGTGCAAAAAAATGAAGCAGCAACCCTTCCTCCCACAGCACTCTCTGCTCAACTTGGTTCAGTAATACAGTGCAATGGCTACACAGAACTCAGACACACTCCTCAGTTATGGGGTTTATGAGGGATATCATGCCCATAGAACACACCACTCCACCATAAGCCTCAGCTTGAAGACACTTGGCTCTAGCTCCGTGGGTCAGTAAACTTAGCTCCCCCACAACCTCCCCATCCAAAGCCACTCAGATTTACTTGTCTCACTGCTCCGCCTTGTGCTCTGCTTCTCGGGTCTGCTGCTGCTCCTCTGCCACTCCTCCAGTGTTACAGCTTTTTGTCCATGGATTGCAGGGATCTCAGGGTCCAAAGGACACCACTCTCCAATCCTGACCCTTCATCTTTGATGGTAGTGAGCTCACTCATTTTAAACCATACTAGAGTTTCAAGTTTTCACAATTACAATCAACTCCGCTAACATCCACAGCTGAATCATGTCATTCTATCAGTATCTTCTCCCATCTTCTCTATCCAGAAGGGCAGAAACATTGTTAGGTGGGAGTTACAGACTATGGCTAGAAAAGACTTTAGATCATTCACTATAGTGCAGTGTATGTGGCTCTAAAGAACAGAAATCTCTTGTCTCACAGTTCTGGAGGTTGGGAGTTCAAGAGCAGGGAGTCAGTCATATTGATTCCTTCAAAGTTCTGAGAGAGAATCGGTTCTGTGCTTCTCCCCTACTTCTGGTACCTCTAGGCATCCCTTGGCTTACAGCTTTAGCATCACATGACATCTCTGTCTCTTCTTTTATAAGAAGGGATTAGGACTCATCGTACTCTGGTATGGCCTCATGTTAGCTTAACCGATAACATCTTCAAAGATTCTATTTCCAAACAAGTTCACTTTTATATATTGTTATTAAGTGTCATCAAGTTGGTTCCAACTTGTAGCCACCTTGTATAGGGTTTCAAAGGAGTGGCAGGTGGATTTGAACCTCCAGTCTTGTGGTTCAAACCAACATAGCAGTCAAGTGCTTATACTACAGCGCCATACCAGGACAAAATCTTAATCCCTGATATCTATGAAAGTATCACTTGACAACAATACAGTTTTGTTTTGAGTCAATTGTTTTGACACAATTCAATCCATAACACTGTGTTAGTCATTGGGGATGCCTAATGAATAAGAAATATTTTCTGCCCTTGAGGATTTCACCATCAATAAAGAGGCAGATGAGTAAGCTATTCAATACATATTGAGATCAGACACGAAACCAAGTCAGCAGAGCCTCAGTGAAGGGGCATCTCACCCAAATGAGAAGTTCCTGGCCTCAGTCCCTCAGAATGACTCAAAGGATTCCTCCTCAGGTGCAGCTTGGAACTTGGGCTGACTCCAAGAGTATCACAACCGACCTCTGACATCTCTCTTCTGTTTTCACTGACTCCTACTCTAGTCTCTCCAACCCTACATATATAACCCTTTCCAACTGAGCGGCATGTTTTAACCTTATAGAATATTGCTAGGACATACAATCTATAGGGCCAGCCCTCCCAGGGGTCTAAAAATGCTTATTCTCTTTGTGAAATGCTCTTCTTCAGCATGCAATAATTTGCAGAATGCTTTGGGTGTGACTGTCACTTGGCTACTGTTTATTCGCATTTGATGATGCCAGACTCTCTCTAGGGCAGCTGTTTATGAAATCGGACATGACTCATAGATCTGTGAGCATCAATCCCCAGGGCAACCAATGAGCATGCAAACTCAAATCACTACAGTTATCCAAAATCACTGTAATCAAATGAAAAAGGAAAATGACCATTTGTTTCATGACATAGAAATCTCAAAGACACAGCAAAGGGACTGCAACTTGGTGTCAATTAGGAAAATATTACAGGAGAATTGTAAAGCATTTTAGGAGAATTGTAAAGCGCCAAAAACCATTCTGAACCTTGGGGGAGGACTGGGTTACACCCCACTGATCAAAATTCCAGCGTTCATTCTGGATTGGGGCCCCACCACCAGCTGAGCAGAGCCTTTATATCTTCACTGCCAGCAGCTGTACTACTAATTAGACACATGGGGCCCAGCTTTAGTGTTCTGAGATTCCAATTGTGATTTATTTTGTCCACCCAGAAGGTAAGTAGTAAATATTCGGAATCGCTTTGTTTATGAAAAACTTAGGAAATTTCTGTGAGTTAGAAAGATAAGCTCTGAAATAAATGCAGGAAAAGAGCACTATTTTTTGACATGATTGTCTTAGTTACCATTGAATTGGCTCTGACTCTGAGCGACGTGATAAGTAACAGAACAAAGTGTGGCCTAGTCATGAGCCATCGTAATAATCACTGATAATGTTTGAGTTCACTGTTGTGGAATATGTGTCAGTGCATCTCACTGAGGATCTTTCTTGTTTTCTCTAACCCTCTGTTTGACCAAACACAATATCGCTTTCCAGCAGCTGGTCTTTCCTGATGTCATGCCTAAAACGGGTCAACATCCTCACTTCTAAGGAGCATTGTGGTTGTATTTCTTATAAGACTTGATTGGGAGATGCTAGATTAGATAATAAAAAAATGCAAGAACATTTCTAGGACCTAAAGTCATTTAATGGTAAAAAGTACTTTTTAGAAAATATAGAAGCACTTAACTAAAGAAAAGATAGTGGCAAAATGAAGCATTAAATAGTTTAAGAACAATAAATGGAGAGTTGTTGTTGTTGTTAAGTATGGTCAAGTCAGTTCTGACTCATAGTGACTCTGTATAGGGTTTCTGAGTAGCGGTTGATGAACTTGAACCACTTACCTTGTAATTCCAACTGACCTTGCAGTATAATGCATTAACCCACAGCACCATACCAGTCCAGTAAGTTAATGAAAATGCATACACTTTCTTAACTCAGGTTTTTCATATAAAATAGGAGCTCAAGTATTTTTAAGAGCTAAAATAATTCTTTCTACCACTCGTCTGTCAGTTTGTCTTACTGGGATTTGTGTGTTGTTGTGGTTCTGGAAGCTATGCCAACAGTGTTTTAAATGTCAGCAAGGTCACTCATGATGGACAGGTTTCAGTAAAGCTTTCAGACTAAAGCAAACTAGGAAGAAGGAAAGACAAACTATTTCTGAATGTTTAGTCACTGAAAGCCTTATAAAAAGCAGCAGAACACTGTCAGATAGAGTGCCAGAATATGAAAACATTATGAATAGCACCAGATTATTGTCAGGTACAGTGCCAGAAGATGGCTCCTCAGGTTGGAAGGCATTCAAAATAGCACTGGGGAAGAGCTGCCTCCTCAAAATACAGTTGACCATGATGATGTGAGTAGAGTCAAGTTTTGGAGACCTTCATTTGCTGATGGGGCACAACTCAAAATGAAGAGAATCAGTTACAAACATTCATTAATAATCAGACCATGAACTGTATGAACTATGAATTTAGATAAATTGAAAGTTGTTAAAAATGGAACACATAAAGCTTCACATCCTAGGCATTAGTGAGTGGAAATAGACTAGTATTGATCACTTTGAATCTGAAAATCATAGTTTGTTATTCTGGGAATGACAAATTGAAGAGGAATGGTACTGCATTCATTGTCAAAAAGAACACATCAAGATCTGTCTTGAAGTAAAATGCTGTCTGTGATAAGATAATATCCATATGCCTGCAAGGAAGACTAGAGTCCTGGTGTGGTGCTGTGGGTTAATGCTCTGGACTGCAAGCTCAGTTTGAATTATAAGTTCAGCAGTTCAAGCTCAGCAGTTGCTCCTCAGAAACCCTATATAGGGGCACTGTAAGTCGGAACTGACTCGACGGCACTTCACAACAACAATAAGAAGGAAGCCCAGTTAATACCACGACTTTACAAACTTATGCACCAACCACTAAAGCCAATAATGATGAAATTGAGAATTCTACTAACTTCTTCAGTCTGAAATTGACCAAACATGCAATCAAGGTGCATTGATAATTACTGGTGACTGAAACGCAAAGGATGGAAATAAAGAGGAAGGATCAGTAGTTGGAAAATATGGCCTTGGTGATAGAAACAATGCTGGAGATTGCATGATAGAATTTTGCAAGACCAATGACTTCTTCATTACAAATACCTTTTTTAAACAACATAAATGTTGACATACACATGGACCTCACCAGATGGAATACACAGGAATCAAGTTGAATTTGTGGGAAGAGACATTGGGAAAGCTCAATATCATCAGCCAAAACAAGGCCAGGGGCTGATTGTGGAGCAGATTGTCTATGATTCATATGCAAGTTCATGTTAAAGCTGAAGAAAATTAAAACAAGTCCATGAGAGCCAAAATATGACTGAATATGTCCCACCTGAATTTAAAAACATCTCAAAAATAGATATTATGCAAAGACCCAAATACTTGCAGAATGACATCAAGAGCATCATACAGGAAGAAAACAAAAGGTCATTTAGAAGACAAGAAAGAAGAAAGAAATAAAAATGGATGTCAGAAGAGACTCTGAAACAAGCTCCTGAGCATACAGATGCTAAAGTGAGTGGAAGAATGAAGACGTAAAAGAACTGAACAGAACATTTCAAAGGGCAGCTCAAGAAGACAAAGTTAAATATTATAATGAAATGTGCAGACCTGGAGTCAGAAAACAAAAAGGGAAGAACATACTTAGCATTTCTCAAGCTGAAGAACTAAAGAAAAAATTCAAACTTCAATACTCAACATTGAAATATTTGATGGGCAAAATATTGAGTGATGTAGAAAGGCTCGAAAGAAGATGGAAGGAATATAGGGTCAGATGTTATAAAAAAAAATGATTATAAAAAAATGTTCAACCATTTCAAGAGGTAGCATATGATCAAAACCCAATGGTACTGAGGGAAGAAGTTCAAGTTGTGCTGAAGTCATTGGCGAAAAACAGGACTTCAGTAATTGATGGAATATAAAGTGAAATCTTCAAACAAACTGATGTAGCACTAGAGCCACTCACTTATCTATGCCAAGAAATTTGAAAGACAGCTAACTGGCCAATCGATTGGAAGAGATCCATTATTTATGCCCATTCCAAAGAGAAGTGACCCAATGGAATGCAGAAACCATCGAACAATATCATTAATACCACATGCAAGTAAAATTTAGTTGAAGATAATTCAAGAATGACTGCAACAGTACATCAACAGAGAACTTCTAGAAATTCAAGTTGGATTCAGAAGAGGACATGGAATGAGGAATATCATTGCAGAAATTATCTTGGCTGAAAGCAGAGAATACCAGAAAGATGCTTACTTGTGCTTTATTGACTATGTAAAGGCTTTTGACTGTGTGAATGATAAAACTATGGATAAGACTGTGAAGAATGGGTATTTCAGAACACTAAATTGTGCTCAAGAGAGAATCCTGTACATAAACCAAGAAGGTGGTCCATTTGAACAGAGAAAGGGGATACTGAATTGAATTGTTTAAAATCTGGAAAGTTGTGTACCAGGCTTGTATTCTCTCACTAATTCAGGTTGTATGCTGAATAAATAATCTGAGAAGCTGGTTTATATGAAGAAGAATGTGGCATCGGGATTGTAGGAAGACTCATTAACAACCTGTGATATGCAGATGATACAACCTTGCTTGCTGAAAGCGAAGAGGACTTAAAATACTTATTGGTTAAAAAAAACACACCAAAAAACGTACTTGCAGTGGTGGTGATTATGTGCCTTGGAGTAGATTCTGACTCATAGCAACCCTATGTAGGGTTTCTGAGGCTGTAAATCTTTATGGGAGCAGAAAGCCTCATCTCTCTCCCTTAGAACCACTCGTAGTTTTGAACTGTTGACCATGAGATTAGGAGCCTAACTTGTAACCACTATGCTACTAGGGTTCCTTAAAATACTTACTGATGAAGATCAAATACCACAGTCTTCAGTACAGATTACATCTCAGTGTAAACAAAAATCCTTACAACTTGACTAATAAATAACATGATAAATGGAGAAAAAAGATGAAGTTGTCAAAGACTTCACTTTGCTTGGACCCACAGTCAACACTCAACAGAAACAGCAGTCAAGAAATCAAACGACATACGGCATTAGACAAACCTGTTACAAAAGACTTTGATAGTGTTTGAGAGCAAAGGGAGCAGTTTGTGGATTAGTGCATCTGATTCAAGTGATGGTATTTTCAATAGCCTTCCCCCCCCTTATTATTATTATTTTTTAAATATTTTATTGTGAATTATGTGATATTTTACATGGGCGTCAATAGCCTTTTATACATGTGAAAGGGAGACCATAGAATTGATGCATTCCAGTTATGGTGTTAGAGAAGAATATTGAAAGTCCCATGGACTGTCTAGAAGAACAAGCAAATCTGTGCTAGAAAAAGTGTAGCCAGAATGCTCCTTAGAAGCCAGGACAGGATGGTGAGACTTTGTCTCTCATACTTTGGACATCTTATCAGGAGAGACCAGTCCCTGGAGAAGGAAATATGCTTAGTAAAATGGAATGTCAATGAAAAAGAGGAAAACCCCAACAAAACCCCAACAGTAGCAGCAATGTGCTCAAGTATAACATTAATTTTGAGGATGAAGCAGGATAGGGCAGTGTTCCATTCTATTGTGTATAGAACCTCTAGGAGTCAGAACCAACTTGATGACACCTAACAACAACAACAAAATAAATTAAAAATTTTTTATACAAGTAATTATGGGAAAGGACCTAAACACTTTAAGAGAGGATGTTGTTGTCGTTATTAAATACTGTCCAGGTGGTTCTAACTCATAGCGACCCTGTATAGCATTCTCGAGAAGTGGCTGCTCGGTTTGAAATGCTTACTTTGTGGTTAGCAGTGCAGTGTGTATCCTACAGCACTACACCAGAACTCCTAAGAGGGTGTTGATATTAAGTGTGTTGAGTCAGTTCAGACTCAGTGACCCTGCAGAGAGTTTCAGAGAAGCAGCTGGTGAGTTTGAACTGCCAGCCTTGTGCTTCACATTCCAGTGCTTATCTTACAGTGCCACAACAGAAGCTATTACTTCAATTCATGATGGGCTTGTCCATATGCCTAAAATCCTTAAAAAAAATTTTTTTCCAGTAAAATTTATGAATACATTCTTAATTCTTTAATTCAAATAATTCATAAGTTGATAGAATGAAATACAAAAATCTCACTAATAGTTCTCCTCCCAAATTCCAAAACTGTTTTTTTGTATATCATTTAAAAAATCTTATAAAAATCAGCCATGCTTTCTTAGAAAATTCTTTTTTTTTTTTTTTGCTCACCTCTTCCCTCTTTCTTCAACTTCCCTTCCACCTTCTTCACCTCCCATCAACCTCAGGTAAATTTTATTAGCTTCCTAGGGTGTATTTTTTTTCTCCACTTATAAAGTCACATGCTTGTATATTTCTTGTACACATGAATATATATGTATAAATATTTATAGGGTTTTATTTTACTCAGTGATTTATGAAAGTGGGATCCTATTATGCACACTTTTGCTCAGTAATTCATTTGACAATCCCTCCAAGTCACTAATACAGCCTTTCAAAAGTTGCCATAGTTCCATGACGTGATCATGAAGAAATTTAGTCAATATTCCCCTGAGTTGTGTGTTTATTTCATTTCAGTGCTTATTTTTTATTTAGGATAGATTTCCATGATTAAAACTGCTGGAGTGAAAAGTACACACACACATACTGTTGTTGTTTCTTTTTTTATATTGTGATTTGGGTGAAAGCAGATAGTTTTTCCAAATAACAATACATACACTTCTGTTTTGTAGCACTGATTACAATCCCCACAATATAATGGCATTTTCCCTGCCTTCTCCCCACTTTGCCTTTCCATTCATCCTTCTCTCCTATCCCTTCCTGTTTTCTGAGCTTTATCAGTGGGAAATGCTGCCCTTTGATCTTGTATGGCTGGTTGTGATAGGGAGTACATACCTTCCTGCTGTTATTGTTCACTTTATAGTCCTGTCTTAGGGTGGTGCTATAGGATAAGCACTGGACTGATAAACACAAGGTTGGCAGTTCAAACCCACCAGCTGCTTCTCCATATACAGGGTTATTATGAGTCTGAATCGACTTGATGGCACTTAACATCAATAATAATCCTGTCTATTGTTTGGCTGAAAACAGAGCCAAGGGGGTGACTAAAAAAAGACAGTAAGGGCTGTAGTCTCAGGGGCTTCATCAGTCTCTATCAGACCAGTAAGCCTGGCTCTTATATACTGTTAATTTACATAAATGCTGCTAGATTGCATTCCAAAACTAATGGTTCAAATTTATACTATGTGTGTGTGTTTGCTACAAACAGTTAAGCAGTTGTCTGCTAATTGAGTCCACTCCAGTGCCTTGGTAAAATCAATCACAGAAAACACTATAGAGCTGATTAGAAGAGGGGAATTATGGGAGTTTAAATTCTAAGCACTTAATTTGTAGAAGGCTATGGTTTACAGTGGAAGCCATAACTCCATTTTGAGTCTTGACTTAAATTCAGACCCCACTGAGTTCATTCTGACCCTTAACCAACAATGTAAAAGGCTTCATTCTCAGGCAGAGTATGCTTGAAAGTAGATTATGACTCCCAGAGCCAGTCTAGAGAAGAACAGTCTTGCCTAGGTGTGTTCTTAATGGAAATTACTGTTTAAGTTATACCCCAACCAAAGTGGTCGGAGGGCCTAGAAACAACCCTGTAAACTTTTCTAATCTTCAACAGTGTACATATCCCAGTCATGGTCGCTTTCCTGCTTCCATAATCCCACCTTCGACTGTGATGAAATGATCTGCTACCAATCATAATTTTTGACAATTTCTTTTGTTTTCCGTGATCTATAATTAACTGTTGAGAACCGGCCTCAACATGGGGGTTCGGTTCACGAAGTAGGGAGATCTGGCGGCGACAGAGATAGAGAAAGAATACACACAAAGACACAACAAGAGAGCCAAGAAGACAACCTGAGACCAGAGTGGATGCGACACTGGCATCAGACAGATCCTGCATTGTAAACCTCATGGATAGGCAAGCAGTATGTACACCTTGCCAACTGCAATGCCTGCCCGTAATGCATGCCCTGCAAGCCATAATGCATGCGGGCTTCAGTCTGCGCCTCCTTTTTATTGCAGGGAGGAGCTTTACACAAAGGAAGGCGGGGTTTATTAAGACAGGGTACAGAAGTGAAATGTGATTAATCGTTCAAAACAGGACACAATGATTTACAGGAACAAATTCTAAAACATACATCACAAATTGTCTTGATAATCTAACATCTTCAATTTTCCAGAAATTCAAGCAAATTTATATAGTACTTTTTAGGTTTGAATCCCAAGGCAGCAACTTGGTTTCTCAAGCCTAATTAACATACCTATAGCACCTAACCTTCAGTGAGAAAAGGATTCAAAAGGTCTGAAAGGAGTCCAGCTGTTTCGGCTACCTGGCCGAGCCTTGTAGGAGAAAGGAGGACACCTATGTTAATGGCTGTTGCTATTATTCTTTGGACAAAACCCTGGAAGTCACCAATCTACTCTGAGTGAATTCCTTAGGGGAATTTTTTCTCCAGCATCTCCCAGCAAACTTGCCCTAGGAACTTTTAGGCCTCAGCTTTAGAAGAGATTTTTGTTTTAATATTTGTCCATGGGTATCAAGGGCTCATGTATTAAGTTAATATCAAACATAACTGAACAATTTGATAACGAACAGTTTGGACATACTTGCCAGGTGGCCAGAGTTTGTTCCTCAGAGAGATTTGTTCCCAGAACCTTAAGCACTGCCAACATAGTGGAGACATTAAGAGAGGCACATAAGAAACCATTTTCTCAGAAGCTACAATTACTGGAGTTCGAAGCATAGAATGAATTAATAGGACTAAAACAAATTATACAGAGCTAGCCCAACAGTGAGTTTGTAAAAGCCAATGAACCCGGGACGTCTGGAGGTTACTTCCTTGGGCCCTCAGGGTCCCTGGCTAGCAAGCCTGAGTGGCGCCGCTGTATTGGTTTTTCGTCCATGACACAGGGCCTCAACATCTCAGTGATTGCAGTCTGCAACAATTAACCATCCACTAAGGAGCTCTGGTAGCGTAGTGGTTACGACTTGGGCTGCGAAACTTAAGGTCAGCGGTTCGAAACTACCAGCCACTCCGTGGGAGAAAGATAAGGCTTTCTACTCCCGTAAAGATTTACACCCTCGGAAACCCTGTACAGGGTCGCTATGGGTTGGAACTGACTTGACGGCACTTAACAACAACAACAACTTGTCTATAGCTCTGGAAGTGAAATGGTTAGGAATTGGGCTGCTAACCTCACGGTTGGCAGTTCGAAATGACCAGCTGTTCCATGGGAGACAGATGAGGCTTTCTGCTCCCGTAAAGATTTACAGCCTCGGAAACCCTGTACAGGGTCACTATGAGTCAGGACCGACTCCATGGCACACCACCACCACCACCACCACTTGTCTGTCGGTTTGACGGCTTGCCTGTTGCTGTGATGCTAGAAGCTATGCCACCTGCGTTTTAGATATCAGCAGGGTCATTCAGAGTGGACAGGTTTCAGCTGAGCTTCCAGGTGAAGACAGATTAGGAAGCAGGAGAGATGGACTACTTTTGAATATTTATTCACTGAAAACCTTATGATCAATGGAACAGTATCAGCACCAGATTATTGAGCATTGAAACATGATGAAGAGCACCAGAATATTCTCAGATAGATTGTTGGAGGATGAGTCACTCAGGTTGGAAGGCACTCAAGATATTACTGGGGAAGAGTTACCTCCTCAAAGTTGTTGTTGGTTTTGTTAGGTGCCATCGAGTCGGTACTGACTTACAGCAACCTTATGCACAGCAGAATGAAACACTGCCTGATCCTGGGTCAACCTCACTACTGTTGCCACATTTGAGTCCATTGATGCTGCCACTTGGCCAATCAATCTTGTTGGGGGTCTTCCTCTTTTTCTCTGACCCTCCACCCTACCAAACATGATATCCTTCTCCAGTGACTGGTCCCTTCTGACACTATGTCCGAAGTATATGAGAGGAAGTTTGGCCATCGTGGACTCCGAGGAGCACTCTGGCTGCACTTCTTACAAAATGGATCTACTGGTTCTTTGGCAGCCAATGGCCCTTTCAATATTCTCCTCCAACACCATAACTCAAAAGCATCAATTCTTCTACGGTCTTCCTTATTCACTGTCCAGCTTTCACATGCATATGAGGTTATT